>NC_141154.1:116058606-116358606 GCF_053477565.2 Lygodium microphyllum | reverse complement strand
CGCGTCTGGGACGATCGACTTATAGAGGCCCTGTGGGTATACAAAACCTCCCATAAGGCAGCAACAAGTCAGACCCCTTTCCAACTAGTGTATGGTACAGAAGCGGTCTTCCTTGTTGAACTGGAATTTCCCTCTTTGCGAGTGGTAGTTAAAGAAGGCTTGGGAGATAATGAGTCACTGCAACGCCATCTCCTGCACTTGGAATGTTTGGACGAGATACAGCGGATGGCCTTACAATGCATGGAAACCACTCAAGCGCGACGCAAGGCCTATCATGACAGTTTCATCAAGCACAAGGAGTTCAAAGAAGGTGATCTTATCCTAGCCTATGATTCGAGATTTGGCAAGTTTCCTGGCAAGCTTCAACAACGGTGGATGGGCCCGTACAAGGTAATAGCAGTCAATCCTAACGGCTCTGTTCAGATGCAGACCGTTGATGCCTCTGATGATCCTTTCCTGATTAATGGCTATTGTCTGAAGAAGTACTTCCCTCCCTGGGGATCTTGACAATCACAGTCGACATACCCCTTCCCTTTTGGGCGTCGCACTGTCCTTCTTGTTGTGCTTCTGATAGCCATTATGATTCTCCTCATGAGGCGGTCTCGTTCTGCTACCCCCTCGCAGAAACATCTCAACCCGACATTGTTCTCTTCTCGTCTGATCCAACAACAATGGCGAAGTTGGTCCTGACATATGGTATTTCTACCATTCTCTTTCTTAATGAAAAAAAAAAGAAAACAAGAAAAAAAAACCCAAAAAAAAAGAAAAGAGAAAAAACAACAAAAAATAAACAAATTGTTGTGGGAGAAAAGAAAGAAATTCATTGTCATAGCATGCCTCATTCCAAGAAAAGGTGGAAACACCCTTCGACGAGAAGCTGACTGTGGAAAAGGTTGTAACACCTTGCAGTTCAAGATAGCTGACTCACCAGTAGAACCTTGTTAGAAAATAATTTGAAGCCACCTCCCTTGGTGCGTTGTCTCTACAATATCAGTCCGTCTGCCCTTCTTAACTGGCGATTCTTATTATCAATCATTGAAGTACGAGATTTGTAGGCTGCCTCCCTGGGTACGCCTCCTTCTCAAGATCCTGATGACACCAACAGTCACCATTATCTTCATCACCAACACCTGGAGTGATGTGAGCTTTCATCCTAACAGGATGGGGATGTGAGTAAGGGCTGCCCTCTGTATCTATCAACAGAGTGTGAGACAGAGGGTGGGCTGAGTGTGACTGGTGTTTCTTCAATCAATTACCGAGAGGTGAGGATTGAGGGACGTTACGACCCTTGGAGTCAGGTATGTTCCCATTTCCCTGTGCACCTATGGGCTGGGTTTCTGCCATCAGCACAAGACGCATCACTCTGTTCACTGCACTGCAAGGCTCCCTGGCCTTTCTCCTTGCACCTATGCCAGACGGGTTGGATGCACTGATGCACCATCAATTGTGCACCCTTGCATATTCTTTCTATACTATTCATTTGTCGATTTCTAAACCAGGTGTGAGATCTGGGTTTTCATCCTTATTTCCTCGAGTGATATTAGTAATGCGGTGAGTGACTGCTCTTTCAATTCATTTGAGTGATCGTGAGTTGAGTATAATATCCCTCGCCATCGATGAACTTCATGTGATTCCTTTAACCAGCTACCTCCCTGGGTGCTGTCGATTGGTCCTTGCCACGAAGGACAAAGGACGTGTGCTGTGAAGACACTTTGTTACCTCTTGCAACAGCTAACGACGCCTCTAGACACAATCTTGATAGTTGACATTCCTTCTCGGCAATATGGGCCAAGTTTTTCTAACCATACAACTTCTGTTTCTCAATACCGGTTATGTCTTAAGTGTGGGGACATCATGGTTGGTCTGATGTGTGGTAATAGGTTCTTGAAGTTTGGTTTACCCTTCCTGTTAAGGTTTTAAGTGTGGGGACTCGTCTCTGCGCATCTATGTTGCATACCCCCATACATATACCCTATTTTGCTCATGCATCTATGCCGTAATTTCATTTTACCTTGATGGGGTCCCTTCCTCACCCTTACGGTGTATTTCACCCTGTCCTAGGGGTTATTCCTTGACCATTTGCCCTTATTCTTAGTTTTGCGCTTCTTTCATACGAACAGATCTTACGTTCACCAGAATCCCAATCCAACCCTACACCCCTATTTGTCCCTTCGAACTGCCTATTTTTACTTTTTACCAACCCCTGTTCCGATAGACGATTCTCCTGTTATTAATTTTTGAAGCAATTCTTGTAAATTGTACAGTTTTTCATGTGAACGCATCTTTATTGCTTTGAAACCCTGATCTGATGCATCAGGCCTATTCTACCCCTGCCCTTGATATTTTTCCTTTTTATTCCGTGTCCTTTCGATGCGTTGTTCATCCGTTATTATTTTTTGCGTGTTTTCGGACCTTTTTCGTGCCTTATTTTCACATTTTTCCATGTGAACATGCCTTATTTTCACCAAAATTCCAGTTTGATTTGACAGCCGTGTCCTTTCAGCCTTTCCTCCACTTTTTCCTTTTTCCTCCCCCTTTTTTTGACTACCAGATTTTTAGTTATTAATTTTCCCGAGCGTTTTTAAATGTATTTTTCATGTTTTTTCCATGTGAACCCTTCCTAATTTTCCCCAAACAGAGCTTTGATGTGCCAGTCCTGTGAATTTCTTTTTTATATATATTTTTTCTTTTTACCGCCTGCTATTCCGATGCACGATTTTTCCCGTATTAATTTGCAAGTCTATTTTTGGGCCCATTTTTGGGGCTTTTCCCATGTGAACGCGTCCTATCTCAATCAAGACTGTATTTTCCCATGATAGAGTTGTCGAACACATTGTTTTGCACACATTTTCTTCTTTACGTACTTCATTCCGATATGTGGATTTTCCGATATTAATACTCATATGCGTTTTTGGGTTTCTTTTTTGCGTTTTTCCCATGTGAACCCCTGATTTTTTTTCGGAACCAGTGTTGCATGTGTCCAATATTTTCCTCTCATCTCCTGGCCCATTTTTCCTTTTTATGGATTTTTGATCCGATACACGGTTTGTCTTTTATTAATTTTTCTTTATTTTTCCAGTTAATCGTGTTTCTCGCCTCGCGCGTGAACGCGTCTGTCTGTGGTTTTACGCACCTCAAGACGCCCCGTGGCATCCATGGCTCATACATTCCCGTCCCTACCCGTTTGACCCCGTCATTGTAATTTTTTTAAAACCCCTGCCCATGTATGCACACGGGCCAGGGATGTGTTCTTTTATTTTATTATTTATTTTATTTTTCTTTTTCATTATTTTCAATTAACGAAAAAAACAAAAAAAAGAAGCAACAATTGAAAAAAAACAAAAAAAACACGAAGAAACAACAAGCAGAAGAACAGGAAGATGCACTCTATCAAGCAAATAAATTATTTTTCTTAAATAAAAATAAAAAATTATAAAAAATATAAAATAATTTTTTTAAAAAAAATCATACTTACCTGTCCGTTGCGTGCTGCGCCCCTCCCTCCTTGTTCCTTCTTCCTCTATAGCCACCAACCCTCCCTCCTCTTCCTCTCCCCCTCCTCCTCTTCCTTCCCCTTCCTCCTCCCCTTCTCCCTTTCCTCTGCTGCTGCTGCTTCTTCTTTCCTTCTCCTCCCTCCTTCTTCTTCTCCTTCCATTTCTTATACCCCCCCTCTTCTCCCTCTCCAACTCTGCTGCCTGCTCCCGTTGGCCACCTCCTCTCCCTCTCGCGGCCTCGCTGCTGGCCACCTCCCTTGCCCTCTCGAGGCCTCTTTCTCTCGGCCCCGCCTCCTTCTACACTGGCCCCGCCTCCTTCTCCACATGGGGCGCCACCGCTGCCATCTCCTTCGGCCGCCGTTGCCACCTCCTCCAGGCGCCGCCGCTACCTCCTCCTGGGCCTCCTCCAACCACCGTGGCCACCTACACCACCTCCTCCTCCTCCCCACCACCTCCACCTACTCCGCCGCCTCCTCCTCTGCCTCCTTCTCCCACCCTCTAACCACCCCCAAGTTAGCAACTAACCTAAGTTTAGTTAACACTAACCTAATTGTAGTTAATCACTAACCTAGCTTTAGTTAACCCTAACTTAACTTAGGTTAAAAATTAACCTAACTAGGGTTAGGTCACTACTAACCTAACTAGGGTTAGGTTAACCCTAACCTAACTGTAGTCAGTCAACTAACCTACCTCAGGTTAGTCCCTCCCCCACTAACTAACCCTAGGTTAGTTAGTTTCACCTAGGTTAGTTAATGCTTGCCTAGACTAACTTTACTTTTCCTAACTGACCCCAGACTAACCTAATTGACACTTCACCCTTCACCCGTAGTTTGCGTTTTTTGTGTTTCTGCGTTTTGCATTCAGGGTTTGCGCTTAGGGTTTGCAGCCCCAAAAAGGGGCACCATCCTAGATTGATTATGCCTATTTATAGGCCACTCTCGTTCATTCGTCACAGTTGATTCATTCAATCCGTCACCTCTTCTCTCCAGCCTCTCCATTGCCCTCACACCCCTTCAGGAGGACATTGTGGTTCATGGTCCGTGGTTGTCTTCATCATCTTCCTTATGCTATGACACCCTTGTTCCCTTGTATCGCATTCACTCCATGATTCAAATCTTCATCATTTCATTCATTAGAGTTTCTTCTCTCTTCTCTTCTCTTCTCCATGTTTATCGAGTTCACTCCGTGTTCCTCCCCGCAAACCCTACTGTCTCGCTGGTACGTCATCTTTTGACATGGTATCAGAGCTGGATCTACTCAAACAGCGGCAAAGATCCTCCACTCCAGTAAAGGCAAAGACCGGTGGCAAGTTCAGCATCCACTTCTCTTCTTCTTTTGCTGCATCAAAATCTCGTTTTTGCAAGTTTCAAGTGTTTTTTGTTTGCTGCCCAGACTTAATTACCCCTAGACAAACTCAGACTAACCTAATCACCCCTGCCTACCTTGACTACACCACCCTGACTTACTTGACTTATCTAGACTAACTTGACTTAGTTGACTTAACTTGACCTTACTTACCCAATTAACATGATTTCCATCATTTAATTGATTTACTTAATTTAAAAATTCATTTAAATTCAAAAAAATTACAAAAAATATCTAAAAATTCCCAATATTTTTGTAATTTTTTGGAAATTTTGTTAGGTAGAAATTTCAACAAAAAAATACAAAAAATTAAATGTTTGATAATTCATTCAAAATTACCTAAAAAATGCATAAATTTCATTTAAAATTAGTTTAAAAACAAAAAAAATTTAGAAATTTCCACCCATCCCCCTTGACTATTTTTCACTAATTTCTCACTTCAAAATATTCTCCTACAAGGCCCCAATATTCTTTGAAGATGAAAAAAAACAGAATAAACAAAAAAATACAAAAACTTATTTTCATAACATAAATTGTGGATATTTCCTAAATGGCTGTTTTTTTTTTCCCTTTCCTCACATATCCATGTGCTTTATATCTTGATTTAATTATTATTCCTTTTGAAAAAAAACAACCACATACAGTTTATTAAAAAATAAAAACGAAAAAAATAAAATAAAATAAACAAACAAAACACACTTAATAAAATAAATTAACTAAACCACACTATTCAACCAAAACAAATACACCTAAAATATAACCCCCACACAATCTAAACTAAATAATAATAATAATAAAATATAAAAATAAAAATACATTAAAAACTATTAAACCCACTAAGGGGTTTTCTGTTTTATTCAGTCAGTGGTCTTTGATTTTGTTTGACTGGATTCATTGCTTTTGGGAGACTCTTCCGTGCGCCTTCAGGCCATTGCATACACACCCCTGCCATGTATTTATTTTGTGAGCTTTATTTATTTTCATTCCCCCTTAATCACAATTAATTGCTAAAATAAACTATTTATTCACCCACATTTTCCACGCGCATTCACGCTAAATACACAATTTAATAATTTAAAAAAATCAACCAGCCGTTCACTTTGCACGCATTACGTGCACTTAAGAGGCACCTTAATTTGTAATAAAAATGAACCAACCGTCACGAAGAAGCACGTGCTGGCAAAAAAGTGCTCCACATCACTATTAATTTTTAATTTAGGAATTTGCATTTAGAGATCCAGTCTGGGAATCGTAGTCCAGGTTGCGCTAAAGCACCGTTTAACCATAATAATTTGTAATTAAACTTTTAAGAAGGAACCACCGTTTTCTTATTAAGATTTATAATCTAATAAAATGACACCCATTGGTGATAATTTCTTAAAATGAACCCTTCATTAAAATAATTCCCCCTCATTGCACTTTTTCCCCCTTTTTAATAAACATGCTTCGTGGGATGGGCGCGTAAAAGTCTTTTAGTTGACACTGATAGTCTAGGTTATGGTCAAGTCTTGATGTATATTTTTATGGTAGTCTGATTTGTCTGTGTTACGATTACGGGTACGGTGTGTAGTTCTTTCTTTCTTGCCTGATACGGGGATTTGGGTGCTTGAATGTTGCATCGCATGAAGCTTTCGGTCGCATATGTGTAGAGGTCATGCTGAAATTTTTCTAGGATGTGTATTGTCTGGGGTGGTAATTGGGTTAGTTACGTCTATGTTTGTATGTGTGTCCTTCTTTTGGATTGATTCCTTTTTTATAGCCCTTTGGTTTTTTTGCAAGCATTCTTTGTGACTGTCTGTGTTGTTGTGTGTGTGTGTTTTCCATTTGAACGGTGCCTCACGCTCCTCCCCCTATCCAGTATGTCCCACTGGTTAGTAGGGATTACTCTTCCCTACTCACTTTTGAGCCTATTGCGAAGGCAGGACTTGCGACTTTTGTGGCTACCTCCTTCCCCTTGATTCCAGAAGATCCATCCATGTGTGATGAGTTCCTTGCCTCATAGAGCAAGAAGTCGATATTGGTCCATGGTACTTCCATGACATTGACACCCCGAGGGTTAGGGAAGGCTTTGTCTCTTCCCTACAAAGGAGAGCCCTTTGTTACAGCTCGACAACTATTCTCTAACGATAAGATTTTGAAGTTTTCACAGAAACAGACCAAGGAAATTCTGGATATCAAGAAAGTGATCAACACTTCACGAGTTTCATTTTCCATGATCATTGATCTTGTGTGGAAGTTGGTCTGCCAGTTTCTCCAAGATAGGTTTATCCCTGCCAAAATGCCATCCCATTACTTGTCCAAAGAGCTCTTTATAGCTTCAAGGATGGTGTTAAAAGGAGTAGCTATTGATTGGAGCACTTACCCACTCACCAAGATGGATCAACATTTCGTTAAAGTAACCAGGGGCAATGCCACAAATGTCACCTATGGATCCTACCTGTCTGCTTTCTTGACATACTCAGGTTTAAAGAAAGGTGTGCCTCCACCTCCTCCATGTGATCCAGTACCTCCCCCTCCACCTTCAGAAGAGTCGAAACCAATTGATATAGATGATTTGGATTCTCCTCCTCCACTGGTCATACAGCGCAAATGCTTGAAGCGGGTGGCAGATAAGGCTCCTTCAGTTCTTCCTTCAGTTACAAATTCTGCTACATCTGGCAGTGACCTCCCTGCTTATCTCACATGTAACAACCTGTTCAGAGCACATAGAGAGGGTTCATTGGACATATCAGTCCCTTCACTGAACAGTCTAGTATCGGGAGATGCCATTCCATTCCTATGTAAAGTCATCCAGAGTTCAATTGAACTGTAAGTGACAGCCTATGTTCAATAGTTGTATGCTTTCTTTTATGAAGAACTGATGCAGTCCAAAGACCAGTTGCATAAGGCAACATCAGAGTTAGCCTCTACTAAAGACACATTAGCATATTTGTTTAAGCAGATGGAGCAACAAACCCAAATGATTGAGACCCAAAGAGAAGAGATATCTTCTTTGAGGATTCAGTTAACAAAGGCTCAATCAGAGGTCACTAAAATCTCAGAGGAGAATGAGAGGATGTCCAAAGAAGCACAAGAGTTTCAAACTCTTTTAGATGTAAAACTCTCCGTCTTAGAGACTGCTAATGACACGGTGGAATCACAAGCTTTCCAAATCAAGCAGTTGCAAGATCAACTGGCGTAGTCACGGTCTGTTCCTCCAAGCCCTAATGTTCCCCTGATCCCTTCTCTCTCACAGTAGGACTTCGCAGTTCTTCAAAGACATGCTACCTTGTGTCCTTTATTCCAAGATAAAGTGGAAAGATTGTAGTCTAGGATGGATCTGCTATGGTCTACATTTGAGCATTTCTAGGAATATGTTCCTCTGGACCATTCTTTCTTTGTCCACTATCAATTGCAAAAGTTGGCCTTTTACATGAAGCTTTCAATGATGGATCTTCCTCTTCCAGAGGATGGTTGGAGTGGGGCTTGGTCTATTGAGTTGTTGTGACAGAAGTGGTCCATATGGTATTTGAAGATTCTGTCATGATGGATACCATGTTGCTGTCATATATGTATCTACGAGGTGACTTGTTGATTCCAAATGAAGTAGATATGGCCTGGTATGTGGGCGATGTGGTTTTACAAGCTGTTTTGCATATCAATTATTTGGAGTTGCGAATAGATGACATATTCCAGAGTTACTCCTCAAAAGTGACTACTTGCCCTGATAATTCCTGGCACTCCATGATTGATTCTGTGGTCCTGAATCAACGACAGAAGACAGCTTCTACCTATGTATAGAGCATTAACCAAGTAAGTGTGGATCTCTTAGCTCACCTTTCCAAAAATAATCCATTTGATTCAACCTTTTTTTATGCCTATCAGAGAAGATCAATCTTAGGTCCCTCTGTTTCTAGCCTACTATATTACCAACAAATGGCTCACCATTATGATACATATATTTCCCTCTATCAAACCAATTCAACCGCAATCTTACCCCTTCTTTTCCAACCTCAATCTTTACCTCAAATTCCAATATTTATATATTGCTCTTTTATCGAAGATAGAGTATTTTTCCCTTCTCCACCATGCCATTTTCCATCCATTCATGTACCTTCTACCTTTCCTATTTATCAATTAACACCCTTCCTAACTGATTCCCTAAAAATTTCAGCCACTCCTTCTTTAACCTATTCCTCCTTTTATGATTTTTCTTACCCATCTCTTCATCCTCTTTTACTTATTCCACTTCCCTCTCCTACCACTTCTATCTCTCAACCCCCTCAGTTGGTTAGTGAGTATGAAGGGTTTGATAAGCAGATTACCAGAAGAAGAGGATGGAGCTCGACTGATTCTCTTACAGGACCTCAAATAAACTAGCCAATAATTCTTGGGGATTGGACAACTGCCAGTCAAGCATACCAGAACTACCTTCATTTTGCTCACCAATATTCACAATCGCTAGATCGTTCAGTGAGATTGACAGCTCATTTTGCTTGGTATCTAACATACATGCATAGGCATTTCCATAATGATCAAAGGGCCATTCCAAAACTTTGTATGAATGTCAATGTGAACATTGACTCCCACCTGTTGGATGTCATGTACTTCCATGCCCTATGTCTACCTAGCAGATACCTTGTATTGCTAGAAAGGATGTGTTGCTTGCAGTTCTTTCAAAATCCTCCCAAGACATTTGTAGATGAATCCTTCTCCATGGATTGCTTTCGAAACCACCAAGCCTTCAAAAGGGATCATCTTCACTGATGCCTTTGCAATGTATTTTGGATGATTCTTAATGATATATATCTCTTTTTGGAGGTGTCATTCAGATGGTTGTGTTAGTGTTTATGTGTGTTGTAATAATTGTGTGTGTTGAGTTCGTGCTGGTTGAGAATAACTTGTTCGAGAGTTCTTTTCAACCGATTGATGGTGGATAAAAAGCCTACGGTGGAAAGCTGAAGAGAACCTCTTATATCCTTTACAAATTTTTTATGGCTTTTAAATGATTAATCAAATGAGTTAATGAATGATGAAAGTTTTCCTTTAGTAGTATTTTTCTATCAGATACAGGTGATAAGTTGGGGTTGTGCTTTGGAGAGATTATTGAGGAACTGACATAAGATAAAATTGAGCTCTTTAGTAAACTTATATTCTTCTTTTCCTTAGTTTGTGAGGATGCTTCCTTTCTAAGTGTGGGGATATGTTGAGAGTGGAAAAAGACTGAATTTTGGATTGATTTTTGTTGTTTTTGAGGACTGAATGATTGATTTTTGATGGATTTAGAGTGATGTATGGTTGTTAAAGGAAGTATTTGAGAGTGTTTTGGATGATATTGATTATTTTTTGGAAGTTCATGATGATTCTCAGTGGAGGTATGAGGTTCTGTGATGTTCTGTTGAGGTTCTGATTGGTTTTGTATAGCTTCTATTTTGTTCTGATTGTCTTCTGTATGAAGCATGGATTGATGATTGATTGAGATCTTTTGGAAGCCTATTGGATATTTTTTGATAGTTTGGAATGGTTTGAGTATGACTTATGAGGTTTTGATGACCTTCTGTAACCCTCTATAGACCTTCTGTAGAGCCTTTGTCTCTACTTTGTAACTGTATTGTAACTGTTCTGTCTCAAAACTGTAACTGTTCTGTAGACCTTCTGTAAGTGTTCTGTAGAATGTATGTGTGACTTTGGGGAAGTTTTCTAACCTTTGAAAAGGATGAATCTAAGTTCAAAAGAGCTAAAACAAGTGGAAGAAACAACTGCTGAAGACTGAAGAGAAGACTAAGTGACAATGACAGTAGTGAGCTGTGAAAAGACACTGTAGTGGCTCTGGTGACTCTTCATATCAGACATACCTCTTGGGAGGTGCATCCACGACCTAATAAGGATTATTGAGAGTTATGATGAGAGCATTTTAGTGAGGATATGATGTACTATTGATGGAGAGAGAGAGAGAGAGAGAGCCAAATATAGTAAATTCTATCAAAACAGTGTAACTGTATGTGAGAGATTGAGAGAGAGAACTATGAAGACATTGAAGATGAATAATATGTGATTGATTTCCATTCAAAGATGGTGTATTCTTTTGTGTTCTTTGTTATATTGATGGATTCTATGAAGATGTTGAAGATTATGGTTGATTCTATCAAATCCGTGGGAGAAATATACTATGATGCTGTGTGAAGAATTACTGTTTTCTTTGTTTTGATGATCAAAAGAATGAAATAAAAGCTTGTTGATGTTACAAGATAGAATTTCTTGCAAGAGAATTCCCTTTTCCTTGGTGTTCCTCTTGGAGCTGCAATGGATGGCTTGCATGATACAATTGTTGAGTGTTTTTGCCTCATGCATAGTAAGAATGAGGTTCTTGATGTCATCTCAAAGACCCCATCTGAATTGGTTGATAAAATACTCCTTACGCCAAGTGAGGTCACATATTAATTGTCTAAATTGAGATGCATAATCAAAGGCAAGGCGGTTACCTTGTCGTAGCTTATGAAGTTTTGTTTCTACTACTCGACCAATGTCTACATCTCCAAATGTGAAAGTGAGCTAGCAATGAAATGTCTCATAGTTATGAAGTACTAGCATTTTATTTTCCAAGATTGGGGCAAACCACGATAAAGCTTGACCACAAAGAAAAGTCCCAATGAGTTCCACCTTAGTAGCATCATCTAGATACCTATCCAATTGCATGTAGATATAGAGCTTTACTTGTTGCCAGAATCCCCTGAACTTCCAATGATCACCATTGAACTTCTCTGGCATGCTAATCTTGGGTTCTCTTGTTGGGGGTTGATAAACACACAGAATCATCTTATCACTTCCTCTTTTGTTCTGCAAGTCTTGAATCTGGACTTGCATCTCTTTAAGCACAAGGCCTAGATGCATAGGATCTTCTATTTGAAGTTGTGCTTTTCATTCATTCAAGTCTTGAATTCGTTGTTGGAGGTTTTGAAGGGAAAGGCCTAAATACATAGGGTGCTCTATTTAAAGTTATGCTTGTCATTCATTAAAGTCTTGAATTTTTTGTTGGAGGGTTTTGAAGGGAGGCCACAATTCTTCCAAGGGTCACCTCCATGGTGCTTAGTAGGGCTAGAAAGTAGTCTTGCTAAGAGCACTAGACTATGTTGTCAAGAGACTAGACTCAATGCAAGATTTGTTACAAGAATTTTGATTAAGATAATCCCATGTAGGGGCACAAGGAACAATGATAACTTAAGAAGATACGGAATATCTCACAACCCAGGACCATAAATATGGACAATAGGACTTGATAGGATATGAAGGATCCCACAACTTGGGACCGTAGGTATGGGTACAAGATATCAGAATTCTAAGATCTCCCTCAATGAGGATAAACAAGATAGAAGATAGTACTAGACAAGATCTCATACTACAAGATTACAAGGTGACAAGACAAGAAGAGTATAATGGAAGTCAAGACAAGACTAGAATACCATGACTAGATAAGAACTAAAACTAGAACTCAAAGTTACTTACTTGGAGGTCTTGACTCCTTGAGCTTCTTAGACTAGCATTGGCAAGATTGAGCTCTATAGTAAGCCCCGCCTTTTATAAGTGTTGGAGGGCAACTAAAGATTTTCTAGAATGTTCCTTGATGACATCATCAATGATGTAGACAATGACATGGCATATTTTTAGAAGGTTCTATGATGACATCATTGATGATGCAAGCAATGACATAACATATCTTCTAGAAGGTCGTACAATGACATGGCAAGGGTGGGTTCACATGGTTAGTTTTTGAGGATGTCCTATTAAGGGTGCATTCACATAGGGTGTGGATTCATATGGCATGAGCAAGAATTAATCCGTACACTTGATCATGGAATGTTTGTGATATCCATTACCTTCTAACTAAGTATGACCATCAAGGTTAGTTATCCACCAATGCAACAACACTGCTACCACAGCTAGCGAGCTGCGTGATGCACCACCTTGGGTAGGGCCATAGCCAACCAGAAGTAGTAGCTATCATAACCATAGTCCTTTCCATAGGCCTTGTCACACCAATCAAGCTAAGTAGAATAAGGTCACTGACTTAAAATATTTCTTACACCATAGCTAGTATTTGACTCGTATAGGTTTTCAACTTGGGGTTGAAGCATAACAACTATCGAGATTGATCTTAAATTTTTTCAAAATTAAAGGTCTTGGATTACTAACTCTCAAGTGAAACACAACCAAAATGCACTGGATAGCAATTCAATTCAAGCTTCATTGTGATAAGATAAAGGGTATTTTTTTAAATCATGTTGTGCTTCCTTGCATAATGCATGGGATTTTTTAAAGCTTTAAAGCTTTAAAATTTAGCTTGATGACCAATAAAACCTCCAAAAACTAGAATTTGGGCTAAATTTCTTCCCTATTTACCCCAATTGATACCATTTTTAAGTGCCTTATCATATCAATTGCATGGGAGCATGTGGGAGATCAAAGAGGAAGTTAAGAATGAAGGAGTAGATCTAGTTGATTAAGGGCTTAATTGGATTATGCCATTGGTTGCATATTAAACATATGAATCTCCTTGTTCACTAATTCCACCACTTCCTATCCATGAACTAACATTTGCCTATACCCTTCACATTAATAAGTGCATAGTACACCCTTGTCTATGGTTGTGGACCATCCTTGTGCACAAAACCTCTAGTGCACCCCACAATTGTGTACCCCATGAGCACACCCTTTCTCATCATGCACCTATGCACTTGATACCTTGCACAACATTGAACCCCGAGGAGTCCACCTTATAGAACATGTAAGATACCACGTGAGTTCAAAAGAAAGGATATATTTATTATGTTGACTTACAGTTTTTAAAAAACACAAGGGGTTTATAAATGTGCTCAAAGTAAATTCACATTATGGGTTTTATTATTCAAAAAATTTTAGAGGCACAATTTGGGGGGGGGGATGTGTCCTGAGGGGAGGTGTGGGGTGCGAGAGGGGATGGGTGGGGGAAAAAAGGGGGAGGGGAGGCAATACTTAGACTAGGTTCTCTCTATGTGTGCATTTGTGCTTGATTGGTTAGGAAGAAATTGACATAGCTTGCTAGATTCTATATAAAAGAATGGAAGGGATGAGCCCAAATGTACCTAATCTAATCATTCTCCCTGTCTATTGTGCCCTCCCTAGTAAGATGTAGACGTAAATTTTGAGCCAACTCCTCCATGAACAAGGAAAGTGGCAGTACCCACCAACATTGTTGAAGTCTCTTTAAAATTGATAGCATTTATAATGTAGTTGACCCAGGATTTGCAAACCAAAATGTCTACAATCCCAAACTTGGTTTAGACTCCCTCGTCATTACATCCATTTCTCAAGCATTTGCAGAACAATGCGAAGGAAGAGTTCATCGTATTGGATTGGGCAAGTGTTACTTACCAACTCTACACATAAAGTGCATATGAAAATGAGATGCCTCCAACATATGTCCTAGAGTTTTAGAGAATCAACCTTGGTATGCCAACTTTATAGATGAAGGCTATGGGCATTAATGATTTATTAAATTTATTCTATATATAATTTATAAGTTTGCCCCTCAAGGATCCTGAACTAACCAAAAGGCTACCAAGCCTATGTGGTATAAGGAAGAGAAGTTTGATATTCAAGAAATAAAGAGAGCTTTTTCTTGAAGGGTGAGTGGGGGTTATCTTTACTCTTTCTCTCTCTCTCTCTCTCAACTAAACACACACACTCTCTCTTTTCTAATTGAGAACACACACATACTCTCTCTCTCTCTCTCTCTCTCTCTCCTTTTATTTTTAAATTCAACATAGCTCAATTGAATGCATGCACATACACTCTTTTTTAATAAAGAAGTACACACATACTCTGTGTCTCTCTCTCTCTCTCATTAAATTCAATATAGGTCAATTAAACACACACACACACACACACACATAAATATATTTGTGAGAGAGAGAGAGAGAGAGAGAGAGAGAGAGAGAGAGAGAGAGAGAGAGAGAGAGAGAGAAGGAGAGAAAAAGAAAAAGATAGAATAATAACGAGAGGAGAGTACTTATGGGCTCACATATATCAAATACACACATGCACACATCTAAAAATATATATGAGTGAGAAAAAATAATAGTGGAGAGAGAATGAATACACTCACACACACACACACACACACACACACACACACACACACACATGTAATGCATACACACATGTGCATACACACTCACACACATATATATATATATACATACATACACAACATGCACACCTATACGGAGATGAGAAATAAAAATAAGAGTTCGGTCGCATAGAGGGTTAGGAGGTGTAGTTGGAACCCGCTCTCCCTACTAGCTCTTGGTTGCATTAGGGAGGTGCATGGTGAGTGGTGGAAACTCAACCCCACAATCACCCTACGAGGACCTTGAGGAAATGGGGTTTCTCAATCAGTGCTAGCCGGGTTAGCCAAAGCTTAATTTGCGATTGGTGTGTTAGGAGCTTTCCACCCCACTTGCTTGTCAACGTGAACAGGGGATCCAATCTCACTAACTTGTTTTTTTGGGAATGAAAGGCACTTAGTAGTGATTCAATTATTTCTCTCTCTCTTTCATTTCCTTCCCCCTTCAAATTCTGACAGAACCTTAGGAGTTACTAAAAGCCATTTGCGATGGTCACCTTGGAACGACATAGCTCTAAAAGAGAGAAAATAAAATGATGAGAATGAGAGAGAGAGAGAGAGGACATACATTTATGAGACCACACAAATAGACACACATATTAAACACACACACACATATACGCGCATGTGTGTGTGTGTGCGTGTGTGTGTGTGAAGCTCCTAAGAGCTGAGTCATACCAGCTCTTACGGTGTAAACCCAAGCTTATGAGGGCCCTCGCTTCCCTGTGGTCGTGCCTAGGAGAAGGGAATCTTTTATTTGAGCATTAATGGCTGATAGAAAGGAGGGGATTGGTGTTGGACTGTACCTATAGCCTCTAACTGGTGAATAAGAGTCGATGCTCACTACAAACCCCATTAACCTTTTGCTAAAACTCCCTTTTTTGCAAGGGTTTGTGGGGTAGTGAATTGCTAGTAAAACCCCACTCCCTCTAGGCACTTGTTGATGCGACACAATTTTTGGAGGGGGGTTATCTTTCCCCCACTAAATAAGACATGGTAGCTCATGGTAGCTCTAGATGTTAGTATGATGAGTCATGACTTGACACTGTCAATGAGGCTCAAAAATTCCTCAACTATGTGCAGTGTAGCCATGGCATCATCCCATCCTCCCCTTGTCACCTTCTCTCAGGTGCAGGATCAATAGCAACAACAAGAAGAAGTAGACAAGGTTGTTGTTCAGTCATCCATGGGTTCAATTGTCAATGCGCCATTCCCTTCTTCATTGGGGAGACTTGGCGGTGGGCATGGCAACTACTCAGACCTGACCTCTAGATGGCTTTCTTTCCCTGTCTGCCTCCTCTTTATCTGAGCATCGCCTACTCTCTAGCTCGACTATGCTATTGTGTTCACCAAAAAAGAGCATGATCGGTCCATGTGTGAGTTTTGCAAGTATTTTAGGATAATCCGGAATGCATATTGGGATCAGGGGGAAATTCTAGCTGGATTTCTCTCTTGTGTATGTATTCAAATTTCCCATAGCTATTAAGGAATATCTTATATATGTTGGGATTGGTGAAAAATCCCAGTTGGACTACTTGCTTGTGTATGTATCCTTATTTTCCCCATGGTATTTTCAATTTCTCACATTGGACTTACAGGACTCTTTGTATGCTATGGGTTTTATAAAATGACTACATGTATATTATATTTTTTTAAGAGACATCAAGGCCCTCTTTACTAATATTAGGAGAGGAGGTGCAACTAGCTTCTAGACAAGGCACATGCTTATGGTGCATAAGTCTGTCATTATGGGCTCACTCTATGTCTATGCATAATTACAAGGCTCAAGATTTATCCCATGTGCAGATTTGTGCATTGCCAGCTTCATTGCTTGAAGAACTCAAGGTTGCCTATGGTGTAAGTAAAATTCTTCTATTTCTTAAGCATCTCCTTTACAAGTTGAACTATGTATCAATCAGAAAAAACATTCATGACATTTTTCCTCATTACAAGACTCAATAATCAATAGTTGGGAATTTTTTGCATTGATACAACCCTTAGAAGTTTATGAAAAAATGGGCAGATTGCTCAAAAACACACAGAATATGCTTATTGTGAAAACCTAGTTGCTTGTTTACCATTGTTTGAATGTCACATTTTGGATAAGAAAAATGTTGTGTGTCTAGGCAAATAAACTATCTTGGGTCTTTCTTTCTCATGCTCAACACATTGTTGCACAAACTCTTGCATTAAGAATCATGATATCCCTCAAGGGCCCAACACAGAAGCCTGGAAACTCGTTCTCCATATTGTGGAGGTGTCGGTTTCATGTAACAATCAGCAGTATCTCCCTTTATAGTACAAGGCTTGTGAACTTGTATTTTCCCTTTTGGTAGGTTATTTTTTGACTTTTTGGCTATCTGCTATACTTGCTACTCCTTGGAGATCAGCCTTTTCTAAAGTCAAAGACATATCTTTGATATATGTCAATCAGGAAAGAAAAAGAGGAGAGAACACTACTAGAAAGGAAAGTTTATCAATAAAACCTAGATATTTTAGTGTTTTCGTGGTGATCAAAGAAAACTAAATCACCATCAACCTTTTGAAAATGTGTGAAATACTAGTTGGGGTGGAGGTCAAGTAGCTTAAAATTTAAAGTCAATCCTTCAAAAGTATTTATGAGCAAGTAGTTCAAGAGGATAAAATTTAAAAAGGAGCATGAGAAAGGGATCTCTTATGGCAGTATTCATCCTTGTTTTGCATGGATAAATCGACTACTTTCATGTTGATATTCTAGAAGATGTTGGGCCTGTTCACAACTTAATTTGGTGTTTTTTTCTTTCTCTTTCATTTCCAATTATCAGTTGCTATTATCAGTATCTGGGATAAAATATGTTCCAATTCTTAGTTGACATTATCAGTATCTAGCATAGAAGATGTGTTTGTGTTGTCTATCTTTGACTACCTTAAAGTAGAGTGAGACGATTTTGTTTGCATTGTATAATTGATAGCTATTCTGCCACATGGTGCATGATCATGTGCATTTGAAATTGCAACATGGAGGCTTATGACTTGTTCTCTACCTTTTGCCTGTAGACTTTTGATACAAACAGATATGATGTTTTGGACCGAGAAGAGTTTGCTTCATTCATCCATCATTTTACTTCTTGAGTAGCAAAGAAAGTTGGTCAAAATCTTCTCATATTTGCTATTGTTGCCCCGGCTCTGGCATTTTCCACAAAAAAGAGCTATTGAAAACATACCTCATGTGGGGAAAGTTGTGCGCAGAGTCCTGAATGCACTCTATGCAACCATTGTGATTTTTGTGGTATTGATGATTGAAAGAACAAGCCAGAAACACCCATGATTAAACAGTCTTCGGGTGGCTTTTCTGAAACTGGGAATGACCTCCAGATTGTGGTTGTGACATGTTAGTATGTACCAATTCTTGGGTCAATGTGGAGGCTCTGTAATTTGACATGATATATAGTGAAGTAGTTGTGTCTATCTGCTTGTGCAGTTCAAGCAATGTTGGATTTTGTAGTTGGAACTTGGGATACCCTATATTGATAGGCAATGTTGATTTAACTTGTTCTATTGCAACATAATACAGAGTAAAGCTGGCAAAGTGCTATTTGTATTAAACCTTGATACAATATCGGTTGTAATTATATATTTTCCCCCTTGTTATTCATGGTTCAATTTACTTTTACCTCATTGATGTATATGGATAAAGTGCATGCTTAGGTGCTAACATGTCAATGTGCCATGTCTAAAACGGAGTCATGCATGCATTGATGCAATGCCATTGGCTCATTTGGATTATGTCTTGATCAGGCACAGATATTGGTGCTAGTGTTAAGATAACATCAACATTCTGTGGTGTTATGCTAAAGTAATAATGGGGAAAGCTTTCAGCTTGATTGCAAGCGGCTAATATTGGTAAGTTTAAGGTGGCCTTTAGGGTTGTATATATGTTGACATTGGCTTCTTCACTACAGCTTTTTCACTTGGTGCTAGTGATTTATTGTTTTCAAACAGGTCAGTGGAGACAGTTGCGTGTTTGTTTGAAGGCTTCCTAATCTTTTGACCAAGATGATGTGAAAATGCTGCAGTTTACAATCCGAATTGCAAACATCCAATCCATCCATACTACTTATTTACTCAAAAGGGCAACTAAACAATACTTCTTCAACCCCCATGAGATGTGACAAGTCTCAAACACAAGAATTGGATGCTTTTGGTACTGTCCTCTATAACCTCATTATGTTCTAGATATTCTAGTTAAGGATATATTCATAAGTTGTTCAAAATAGAAAGTCCTTGAGGCTTCCTGATAAATGACCGCTTTGTGAGCTGCTACAAAACATGGCCATTATGTTTGTCATGGTTCCTTCAATTTTGCACTATTGTTATTGAGTTGCAATGTTTTAAGGGATTGCCTTGAATATTAGGCACTTGCAGCTGCCAAAGATGCAGCAAAAGGAGTAGCTAAATTATTGTAGAGCATGACAAAATGACTCAAGCTTGATGCAAAAGATAGCATCGTAGAAGACAAGGCTATTGATGAATCTGTAGAAATCACGAGATCATAATCTCCCCAGGATGAGCTGTGAAAAGCTTAATTAGGAAAGCTTGAAGGAGCTAGTTAAGATTCTACTTTTGGACACATATACTTTACATTATGTGCTATGTAAGTTTCTTTCACTTCTAACTAGTTTGAAGTTGAGTTGATGGTTTGTGCAATCCATTTTTGTGTGAGTCTAATTATGTGTACTGCTTCTTTAATTATGTAGGGACGAATTGTAAGTCATCTAGGAGACCCAATTCAGTAGTAATATGGATTTGAAGAACACTCTCTGATCATAGATGTTCCACAAGGTAATCCTTTATCTTTTGTTTCATTTGAGCATGAGTTTGGTACTTTAGATTTATCCTCACATTTTCTACCCTTTCCTCCCACTTTCAATGAGCATATACATTTATCTACATCAACTCTAGGACCATACTTTAGACCAACCATAGGTTATCTATTCTTAGCACACATTGTCTTTGATGCACATTTAGGCTTTAGGCTATCATTAAACACTTAGAGGTGTACCACGTTGCACCCTAGTGCTTTGTTGTTGGGAATGGCAGTTGTGCATTATGCACCTCCCCCATATCTGTAAGTGCACCATACTCTATTATCTGATTTGGTCATGTGGGGAATCTCCCCTAACACATTGTACCACCCTCCATCGTTGCTTAGAGGCACAAACCCCACTCATGTGTTGATGAGTCACCTCCTTGCTTGAAGGAAACATGAAGTGGAAAGGAATCACCTCATATTTAAACCTAGTCCTACATCCTCCCTGATTGATCAATGCCAAGTTTGGATCAGTTTTGGGTTGCATGAAAGTGTATCTTCCATGTTGGGCTATTTTTCTCCCATTTTGGGTTGTTTGGGGGCCGATCTAAAGGAGAACTTAGTTATGAGTAGGGGAAAGGTGTGTTGAAGCTCTAGGACAGCAGGGTAACGTGATGTTGAGCAGATTTTGGGGCTACAAATGACAGGTTGTCCTAAAAACGTGGTTATTGACAGTTGTTGGTGTAGAAATTAGGGTTTCAAACTAGAGCAAAACCTTAAAAACTAGCAGGTGACCTCATTTTTGCTCTCTGAAACAACAGAGATTGCTGTTAGATCACTTTCTTGGCAGCATATTGAATGTCTCTCTCTCCTCTACTGTGTTCTCCCTCATCTTAGCAAATCTGAAGATATTCAGCATTGTTTTGCTGAAATCAGGCCTAATTATTGTTGTAATTAGGATTTTTCTGCTATCTTGAGAAGTGCACCATTGAATATTGGCCCTTCTCAGTTTTTCTCACATGTTTGAAGGTTTGATATCTTTACAATTTATATATATATAAATAAAATGTACTTATATTTATAAAATAGTTTTTTTTTTCATGTGATATATAATGATCATGAGAATGATTTTATTAAGAGATTTCAAAATGAGAATGTAGAGATTGTTGCTAATGCCAGAAAAAGTTTAGAGAGAAAAATCCTTTTGTGATTAAAAAGCATATTTAGACAGGCTTATTTATACTAAAAATTTTGTTATTATGAGAAGTGCAAACAATGCACTATGTCTTGATTATGTACTCCTATTGGAGTGAAATATTTATATTAAAGCCTCTTATGAAAACTTCAATTTATGATATGTAAACTTGTTTGCATCATTCTTCTTCATCGATTCTTTAATATTCATGCCTTTTGGTACTTCCTCCATGATATGTTCAAGTCAACCTTGGCTGGAGGCGTAGACTTCTTATTAGATCAAAATGTAGTTGTTTTACTTAGCACACAAACTTTGCTCTGAAGGGTTTTTCTCAAGGTCGATCGGCAAATAGAGTTGAAGTACATGAAATCAAAATATTGAAATGTTTGGATCTGGAATATGCACTTAGATTAGTAGTGTTTATGGGTTCAATGATTGAGGGTTTTAAAAAAAGAGTCCTATGACTATGTGAGGTGATTTACTACAGGTTCTTTGTCCATTCAAGGGTATCGTCACTACTAGTGATGTTTCTTCGGTGCCTATTAGTGATGTTGGAACCTTGCCTCTATTGTTTAACTCTTCATCAAGCTCTATTTTTGAGGCCCTACATGTTCTTGCCTTGGTCTTCTCTCTTCTCTCAATTCATGGTCTTCGTAGTCTCGGGACTCGTATTGTCTACATCGAGCTAGCCGTCTTTGTTGCAAATTCTTCTACAGGAGCCACTTTTGTGATAGGTTGGTAGGAGAGGGGGACTACAGGACCTCATGTTAGTCTCAAATGTCTCTATCAAAGCATATGCCACATGCAATAATTTACATCCATTAGATTCAGTTTGATCCTGTTCCAGAAAATTGTCCTATAGGACCACCCTGCAGAAAACTGTTTGTATCCTTGGTACCTTCATGTCAGTCTCAAACATATTTCTCAAAGCATATGTCACATGCAATAATTTACATCCATCAGATGCAGTCTTATCTTATCTAGAAAACTGTCCTATAGGACCACCATGCAGAAAACTGCTCATATCATTTGAACCATAACTTGGATCACTAAGCTTTAAAAAGCAAAAATGTAGCCCCGCTTGTGATGTATAACTTTTTTGAAGACACCGGGATCAAATTTTGAAGTTTTCAGCCCCTAGAATTTTATGTGCAACCTACAACTATTCATTATAATATGCTATCTTGGCTAGATATCGACCTTCCCGACTTTGTATCTCCTGCATACGAACATTGGTATCAACCAAACTTTGTAGGACCCTTCCCAAGCAAAGCCTATTTTGGATGTATTGATCACTATTAATCCTCTCCCAATTAAAACAATTTTACACATCTTCAATTTAGTGTTGTGTGTCCACTACAATTTTCAATAGCCACATTGCCCTCGTGGGTCAAACATCCACTAGATAGTCAACCAATAAGGCATAAATACATGTAAGACATCCCCTTTGGCTTTAAATAACTTGTATATCACATGGAATATTCCAATATCAAAGATCTACATCATTAACTCACTTAATATATTTCGGTTGTCTTTCTTTGCATCCCAAATGACGGTATCCTCTGTAACCTGGATCAATGTCTCTTTGGTATTTTCTATTATCTGTTTACCCTTAACATTATCCACATTCTCTTTCTTAGTATCATTCATTCCTTTGAACTTTGTAGCATCTACATCTTCAGTCTTCATATTTGCATCATCAAACTCTATAGCATCCACATCCACAAACTTTGCGCCATATTCGAGCTCTTTTTTCATCCTAAATCTCTATATCATTTGCAAGCTCTTCCATAGCTTCCTGTGTATCATCAAGTTTTTTTGTATCCAGCATGTCATGTTCTCCATCTGCTAATATTGTATCTGTAACTACTGTTAATGCATCTGTATTGTCGAAATCTCTATATCTTTGGTATTCTCCCGTAATGCCTTTAGTGATGTGGGTACCTTGCCTCTATTGTTTGACTGTTCATTGAGCTCTATTTTTTAGGCCCTACATGTTCTTGACTTGGGCTTCTCTCTTCTCTCAATTAATGGTCTTCCTAGTCTCGGGACTCATATTGTCTACATCGAGCTAGCCGTCTTTGTTGCAAGATTCTACTACAAGAGCCACTTTTTTTATAAGTTGTCAGGAGAGGGAGACTATGCGACCTCGTGGCTGTCTCAAATGTCTCTATCAAAGCATATGCCACATGCAATACTTTACATCCATTAGATCTAATCTGATCCAGTTCAGAAAACTGTCCTATAGGACCACCCTGCAGAAAACTGCTTGTATCATTTGAACCATAACCCAGATCACCAAGATTTAAAAACAAAACATGTAGTTGCGCTCATGATCTACAACTTATTTGTAGACAGTTGGACCAAATTCTTAAGATTTCATCCCCTAAAATTTTCTGCGCAACATGCAACTATTCATTATAGCATGTAGTCCTAGCTAGACATCGACCTTCGCGACTCTATATCTCTTGCATACGAACTCGGATGTTAACCAAACTTTGTAGGACCCTTCCCAAGGTATAAAAGCCCATTTTGGATGTGTCATCACCATTAATCCTCTCCTAATCAAAACAATTTTAGACATCTTCAGTTCATTCATGCGTGTCCATTGTAGTCTCCTACTTGGTCAAACATCCATTCAATAGTTGACCAAGAAGACCCACATACATGCAAGACATCCCCTTTGGCTTTAAATAACTTGTATATAACATGGAATATGCCAAGATCAAAGATCCACATCATTAACCTATGGTCGATCACATTAGATATACAAATATTGATTGAAGTCTGCCTCCATACACCCCCCTCTCCCAAAGGGGGTTGTTCATTGGATGATACACATCGTTAATCTAGGCATGTTAGGTTTTGGAGAAATCACTAGTTGGGTAGAGAGGGTGTAGAAGGAGGGTGGCTTGCCTTAATTATAGGCTACTTGACTGATTGGTCTCATCAAATTGCAATCCCTTTTTGTGTTGTAATCCACAATCAACCCCTTTAGTAACCTCAACATTTGTCATTGTCATCAACAACTTCTTTCCCTACAACACCCATAAAATTCTATCTAATAACATTAGGCAAGTCTTGCAGATTTTGGTGCCATCAAGTGAAGTAGTTTACATATCGATCAGTACTGTGAATTTTCTGATTTGTTTGGTGACTGGACAAACTAGTATATTTGTTAATTCTGTTAAGGCCGTGTACATGTGTCAGACCTTGAACTCTCAGCGTGGCCAATTCTAGACCTTTTTCTGATTGAACAGTGGTTCTATTTGCCCTCTTAAAAGAACTTTGGACTACATCTTTACACAGGTTGTTTCCATAGAACCTATTTGTTTCAATTGTATAGACACATAATCTCTAATCATACAAATATGAGTTTTCTCTAGTAGTCCACTTGTGAGGCACAGAATCATTAGACAAGAGAGAGGATGATGCATGCCTCTAGCCCACCCAATGATACTCTAATCTCACACAGCACCACAACTGTCAGTAGTAAGAAATAGGCTTCCCCTTTGTCAAGCAACATGGGCAAGTATATTAGAGATGGGGTCTTCAACCACATGGAAGAATTACAAGCATGGAGTGGAGGTTACAATCACACTCTTTTATTGGGGCTATCTTGAAAATTCATGTGAATTCTTTATGTTTTAGTTTATCACTTGTTTCTATGGTGAAGATCGAGATGATGCTATGCCTAAAGTTGGGAAATCCATTGGTTTCTAGAGATCCTTTGATAAAGGGGAGGTTCTCACATCATCACAAAATTCTTTAAAATTTGATCGCGAGCCATGGTCTTGGTCCTGAAAGGAAAATCTATGTTTTATGTTGTGTAACTAGATCCATGGGTCTAGAAAATCCATGTAATGGGTGTTTCTTTTATGGGATGTATTCACCTTTTCAAAGATATAAACTTTTACTCACATGAGAGCCCCTCCAAATCTCCCTGAAGGTGTAATTGATATCATTTCTTGTCTTAAGCTAGTCTAACATATGACCATTGTATATTTTGTTGTATCTACTACTCAAGCTCATGACTTTGTATCTTGTCTTGGCTCTTGCACCCACAATTTAGGCCATGATTATCTATGGTTGTTGTGTATGGTTCCCAAAGAGGAGTTTACCCTCTAGTAGGTGGCTCTTGTATAGGGTTGTAAAAGTGTAAAAGACTATGCACTCTAGTGTTTGGATATTCAACTTAGATTATCATGAAAAAACTCGACGTAAACTGGTGTGGCATTGTGTTTTTATTTGAATTGTATAGAAGGGGTTATAAAAATGAACATCATCTCAAAATTTAGATTTACAAAAGGAACATAAATATTGCCTTCAAAATTCAAAAAAGGGGTATATAAAATGGTGCAATTTTTTTAAAAAGGGGTTTTAAAAAAACTATTTGAACGCATGTTATATAAAGGGTTAACCCAAGGTGGACTCCTCGGGCATTGAACACACTACTTTTACACAGATCCTTGTATACTCGTGTGCACATGTACACTTGTGTGTGCTTGTGTGCATTTGTCATACATTGTAGCAAATTAGCACCTTAGACCTAACCTTAGAAACTAGCTAGTACACACAAAAACATTGCACCATGCATAGTGTACAACACACAATGCACATGTGTACACGAGCACATGCACACCTCACACTTGAGTCCTCTAGTGCATACCCCCACTTCATCACCCATCCACACTCTATGTACCTTAGTGCACTACATTTTTCACTAAGTCATCACACTTGTGCACATTGTATATACACATATGTACACATACTTGTGCACGATGCATAATGCACTCTGCACAAAAACTATTACACACATGTGCTAGTGCATTCTAGCTTAAGATATTTTAGGGTATTCACTCACACATCACTTGCATATAGTTTGGTGTATGTATTCACTTTAATTCACCTTCACACACACACATTTTTGCTCAAAAGCACATTCATGCACACATGATAGAAAACCATCATATGCTTTTATCTCCACCCAATTACATGCCCTAAAACCATTACATTCCATGCATCTCAACTAATGATAGATCATATCCATTCTTCAATGGTTAGAGAAAAGAGACACATCATTAATTGCCACATCAATGCACAAGAAAATTACTTCGCATGCATTGGGATGATGCAAGGTTGTGAATTAATGGACATTGCTAAAGTAAACCTCAATAAAGGTATAACTTGTGGATAGTTCTTTAGTCTAATTAGACATTGCTTGGAAAGTGGAAAGCCTAATTGAGAAATGTGCACCGCTTGAACTTAAAAACACAAGGTAACAAAGCTTGAATGAATGAGTGCAATCAAGAGAACTCGTGAGAAAAACTTAGGACCTCAAATACCACATCACTTTATGTGTGCTTGCAAAATGGCCATGAAATAGTCTTGACCACATATGAAACATGCCTAGAACTAGAGACCAAGCTTAAATTCCCCTTTGTAGCTAGACAATTAGACGATTACCATGATCGAGATTATCCTTACAACTTTGTGGAACAATTTGAATAAGATAATGAGGCAAGCAAGCTTATGTGGGTGATGCTAAACTTATACAAGTCTTTGGATTGTGCCTAGGTTAACCTAGGTGAACAAAAAAGAAATTGGTTCCCTATACTTGATGCCACATGGAAGGCCTCTTTTCCATTTCTCAAGAAAGTTTTCTTCAAATGCTTTGGAGAAGCCTATAATGGTGATAATGTTATCATTTCACTAACAAACATTAAGTAACACAAGGAAGCATATATGAGGATACATTTAAAAAATGAGGAGCCTTTTCAAGTGATACAATTGCACTATGACCTACAGCCCAAGGCCATAACAAAAGCTTTCATCAAGGTATGCTTGATGAAAATATTTATGAAACCATGGCAAGAAACTTTGGGCTTAATCACTCTAGTATCAATTTTGTGCTCCATGAAGCCATATGCATTGATGACCTATGGAGGGAAATAAACAAATATAATAAAGTCATAGAATAGCAATTAGAATATTAGTTTAGTCAAGGTAAGACTCAATTGAACAATGCACAAAAGTGTATAACCTATGTGTTGAAACACACAAAACCTTGTAGTTGATCATGTGATGAAACTCACAAAACCTTATGATTGATGTGATGAGAAACAATAAGAGCTATTAAAAATGGTTTAAACCCTTAAGTTGTCCCAACCCTATTATTATAATGTGCAATGCATACATTGTGGCAGCAAAGACCACATCCCTTCAAAGTGTTCATGGCATAAACATGCACTTGCATTATTTGAGGATGTCTCAGTCATGATGCTACTTATTGCAAAGCTCCTTAAAGGCTCCTAGCTCCTAATCTCAATTATGGCCACCTAACATTCAAATGCGGTCTCAATTACTTAAAAAAACCCAAACAAGAATAACAACTAGCTTTATCAACCCCACCCATTCAAGGACCTATTTCCTCCTATCAACCCATTAGTAATACCCAAGAGCCCCATCATTTTCTCTCTTCAAGTACTAGCAAGATGAAGCCAACATCAACATGGTGTTCTATCATGTAGAGTACAAGGTAGCTCATTTTGATGCATGTGAAGCAATATGGTTAACGTGGATCCTATGGCACATGGGAGTGTAGGATGAAGAGGCCATTTTATTATTAGATGTTCATACAATTTCATCAGTATATGTGTGATCTGATCAAGAATGGGTAGTAGAGTTAGTCTACTATGTAGAGTCGATATACTAGTATTTTCTTTCAATTGTTTCCCTTGTTTATATCCTCCAATATGAAAAAAAGATCCATGGAATTGAGAAACGAGGCATGCAGATCTAGTTTGGATGGACTTTTCAAATGTACTATTTGTTGGGGGTTGAAATGACTTGATTTTTTGGGCTGATTTTTGTTGTTTTTAAAAGGTTGAATGGTTGATTTTTTTAATGGATTTTATATGATGATTAGTTGGTTTGGAAGTTTTTGAGAGTGTTTTGGATGAGGTCAATTAGATTTGAGAAGCTCATGATGATTTTCAGTGGAGATATGATGCTTTGACATGTTCTTCATTGATGTCATGTTAGTGTCTGATTGGTTCTAATTAATTCTGTTGAGCTTCTATTTTGTTATGTTTTCTTTCTGTATGAGAGGTTAGAATGATGATTGATGGAGTTTGAGAGTTTGGAAGCTTATTGATTGTTTCTTGATGGTTTTGAATTACTTAAGTTGAGCTAAAGGCTTTCTGATGATGTTTTGTATGGTTCTGTATACCCTCTATTGAGCTTCTATAGAGCCTCTATCTCTGTCATGTTCTATTCTGTATGTAACTGTAAGTGTTATGATGCATGAATGTGTACTTTTGGGGAAGTTTTCCAACCTTTGAGAAGAGATGAATACAAGTTCAAAATAGCTCAAAGAAATGAAAGTAGTAGCTATTGAAGACTCAAGTAAAGATTGAAGTGATAGTGACACTATTGAGCTACAAAAGGACACTATAGTGGCTCTAGTGACCTTTCATAGTAGACATACCACTTGGGAGGGGTATCCACAACCAAAGAGGGGTTATGGATGATTATTCTTGATTATTCTAGTGTACTATTGAGAGAGAATGTATGAGAGAGAGAGTGTGAGAGAGATAGCCAAATCTATGCAAAAACAATGTATCTATGAGTAAGAGATTAAGGGAGAAAGTTATGGAACTATTGAAGATGAATGCTATGTAATGATTTCCATTCAAAGTGGTGTATTCTCTTGTGTCTTTATGGAGTTTGCAAGTTTGTGGAGCTGAGAATATCAATTAACCTATAAGCTCTAGTAGTGGAAGGTGCAAGACTGTATGATGAAGTTGAAGCAAGGCTATTGATGACCTCAAGAAGAGGAGTCTTACCTCCTCCCATGCCAAGAATAGTATACACACCAAGTGCAGTCCCAACCATAGTTTCCTATTCCTATCCTTAGATACAAAAAATGTTGCAATATAGTGCACCAAATCCACAATGGTGGCCACACACGGCAGTACCTCAAATGATGGTTCAACCACAACAACAGTGGCCTCAAATAGTTCTCCCAATGGCAACTCAACAAAAACAATGGAACCCTACCAATTGGAACCAACAACCCCTAGTCTCAACAGGAGCTCTGGAAACAGAATCAGAACAGAGGACCCTCTAGATCAATCCAACTTGCCTATGTAGTGATTACAAAATCTTTCCAAAACCCTATTTCAAGTACTCAGGAGGAGAAATTTTGAAGGACTACCTATCCAATTCAGTTGCAAGCATCAAGAAAGGAGTTGATAAATGTGATTATAGAATAGCTGCAGATGTGCTAAAGGTATTCACTGCCAATATATCCACTCTTGCATAAGGTGGACGAGATGTGATGCAATCAAATACATGGTGAGAAAAGTGCCATCAACAAGCGAGACATTTACCCCCACTGAATGTACCCAAAAACCAACCATCCTTGGAGCTTTTTGTTCATACTGTTTATTAAGGAAGAACCATACAGAGGATATTTTCTCTCTAAAGGAGGTGCATAAACAAAGAAAGAAAGACGAAGAGGCAAGATTCAACTTGTTGAAATCAAAGATGACAACTCAGGTCATCAGACCAAGGCCTAGAGAGTTCGGTCCTAATTTCGGCCCAAGGAGGTTTCCCTCTCATAGTTATAGAGGATGATAGTCTAGCATTGGCCAGAGATCAAAAGTTGAGTGTTATAGATGTAGAGAAAAGGGACATATCTCATCAAACTGTCCAAACTCGAGAAGGTCTATGGACTACAAACCCTTATGCAATCGATGCAAAGGAGAAGGCCACACTGCAAAATATTGTCCCAGTCTAGCTCATGTAAAAGCTACCTCTGATACCCAACAGAAGACCCAAGAACGTGCCTCTAGATGGTGGAATTGGAAGCTGCCGCAATAACACATGCCAAGAAAGGAGAACCCACAGTTCCAAGAGAGAACATTCCCCCCACCAAAATGGTGAAGTTCAATATTTCCAAGGAGAAACACAATAGCATAGAGTAGAACAATGTAGTACATAGCACTATAGTGCCACAAAGAGCTACAAAGGATAGTTATAGAGAGACATGATCAGAGGTCCAAGAGATGGAGGATGATGAAGTACCTCTAGTAGTAGAGGAACTGTAGATCTTGCTGCCTCTAGAGGAAAAAGAAAATATAAAAGTGGGTATTGCCCCATTTTCTGGTTGATTGGAGAAGCCAATGGACCCTATCAGAGAATATGACTTGGTCAAAGACCTAGACATCTTCAAATAAAACTTGACATTCTGGCAGTTGTTGATGTTGTCTCCTAGCTCTTGAAAGAAATTCAAAAGCATATTGACCAAAAGAACAGGCCTAAGGATTGCTCCCTCAATGGCAACCAAGTCCAATAAAGCCCTAGAGCTTGTGAAAGAAATAGATGTGGCTAATGCCTTCCTGGAGCATGGTACCCTAGAGATTGGCATGCGGATTGAACGATGCTTTATAGCAGACACATTGATTGATGGAGTTTCATCATTGAACATTATGACGGATGTGACAATGAGGGATCCAGGCTTGCAAGGTATGTAGCCTACTCCAGCAGCGCTTATCAGACAGGCAAATCAAAGTAGAATCAAGGCTTTGGGTGTTCTTCCATATGTGAAGACAACCCGCACAGGAAGAGACTATTGGTTAACATATCTAGTGGTAAAACCAAATTCCTACGAGACCTCATACCCTTTGCTGCCTGGCAGCAGAAAGACCATGGCTTTCTAAAGCAAGTGCATCTCATGTTGAATTATTGCCTTGCTCACATGCCTCAAAGCATCGGCAATTTTATCATTAACCAGTAATCTTCATTTGAGTACCCTCACCTAGCTTTTCTGCAAAAGCTCAAGCAAAACTTCGCTGCCACCCTTACCTATTCAGATCTTCATGGCCACAAGTATTTCCTTTTCTCTCTATTGAGACCCTTATGAGATGCATCTTGAGATCCTTAAACTCCATCTCGATTAAGCCCTTAGTCTTTTGTTGCAATACCTCAAGATCTCCTTCTTAAATCTTCTAGAGCTTAGATTCATATCTATGATGTCTTGTGCTTAAAATTTATGGATTCTTAATGTATTAGCATCTTCAATTACCCATTTTTATGCTTAACCATGTCAATTTATCCTCTCTTGAAAGTAAGAATCTTTGAATTTTAAAAAGTAGCCTAAAAGAAGGACAAGTGATCTCTCTGGCTTACTATGCTCTCGATCTACAACAATCAAACATCTTATTTATTATGGTCTTCAACATGTACAAGAAGTATCCATCCATGAATTTATCTTGAGTTCTCTTCATCTCGCTTAGTGTCCCTATGACGAGCGACATTCATGAACCCTGTGCATATTATTCTGTGCAACACCATTGAGGAAGATCTTGCAATTCTGATATATTGTATCCATACCTACGGTCCTAGGCTGTGGGATTCTTCATATCCTATCAAGTCCTATTGTCTATACCTATGGTCTAGGGTTATGGGATTTTCTGTACTTTGTTAAGTTATCATTGTACCTTGTGTCCCTACATGGGATTATCTTGTAATCCAAATTCTTGTAATAAATCTTGCATCTAGTCTAGTCTCTCGAGTACAGTCTAGTGCTCCCATAACATGTGGTGTCCAAGAAGATAGTCACGAGCCTACTAGCACACTGCAAATGAAAAGTTGTAACTAAAATAGATAATCAAATAAAATAAACAATTAACCAAAATGCAAGCAACATTCCATTCAACGTAGTTTTGTTGGGAGTTCATGAGGATAATTTCTTTGGTAAGTACGTCAATATATATAAGACTCTAATGTTCTGTGTAAAACAAAATGTTAAATACAAAAAAGAACTATATGTTAATCCTTTTGGAAAATTGCATACCTTCTGACGTAAGGAAAAAAGATATGGTAGTTTGTGATGGAATCAAAATATTCCAAAATTTCAATCTTATCCACCGTTAGCTCAAAGATGCTTGTCTGTACAATTAATAATGCTTTTCTCATTTCATGCACTTGAGCCATGTATGTGCAAGATGTAGAGTATAACCTTGTACAATAGCCAAGCATCATGTTATAGCCTTCTCCAACATATCTTATGTAGTCATGAATATTAAAAAAAGAAGGAGTTTTACCTGTAGAAGGATCCTTGGGATAAATATTTCCATCAACCCACATATATGTATACTTTTTTTCTTGTATTCGTAATCTGTTAACCTCCATTTTATCTATTAGTACTGATGATGTATGCTTCTCTAAGATGTATAAATCAGATCTAGTTGAATGGTAAGTTTGTACTCTCATATGCTTGCATCTTTATTACTTGAAGAGGTACTACTAAAAATTTTAGAAAATCAACCACAAATGAATCTCACAGTGATAAGAAAGTGAACACAAAGAAGAGAATGGCGAAAGAGTATGGTGTGCGAAAAGAAGATGCGAAAGCAAACAAATGCAATTTTGGTGCATATATCTTGAAAATAAAAAATCTCCCAACTTTCAAGATAAAAATGACTAAAAAGATAACCTTGATGTAAAATAAAAGATGAGTGTTGGGACCTAAAATAGGCTTGACACTGGCTCTAAGGCACTAGCCGGGCCTCTACCACTTACCTAAAACCACCCCACACAATCTCGCAGCATTGCTAGGAGCATCTAAGAACATTGTATTTGTCTAATTTTGTAGTCCAACAAATAATTATTTTCCCACTCCTCAAAGAGAGTCTTGAAAAATATTGGTGTTATACACCATGTAACACACACACACACATAGGGAGCACCCCTCGGTTGATCTCATTGTGGTTCCATAACAACTCTCCTATATCTCGAGGATTGGCCCCAAGATGCATCGTGAACATAAAACAAATTTGAAACAAAGCTCACTCTTTCAATTAAAAGATCCATAAGATTATAGATAAACCTCACCAAATAACTCCCAAGGAACCGAATATCTAGCCCTATGGTTTGGGATACCTCACACTCTCAACGAGTCGGCCATTACTCATACAAACAGGTGCTATGTATCTAGGATATATGGTACCATGTGGTGCATCAATGCAAGTGTATATATAACCATCATGCTCTAAAAAATGTTCATTGAAAATCAACAACGTGAAAGTGCGAAGACAATTCTTTTCATGATTTTTTTCTACTACGATAATGCTTCATTGCTTAGGGCGAGCATCGAGCTTCCTCCCTTGTGCTACTAGTCCCTTTTTAAATTTAAACAACTGCAAACTCTATATGATATGCAACATGAAACATCACAATTTAATGAAATTTATCCACTCAAAAACCCCCTACTCCCTACCATTTAAAATTTTGCATGTGTTGATAGATGTAAGGCATAGTTTTTTATGTATTTTTCTTTGAAAATGATAAAAACTCACCCTAATAAAAAGATAGGATTGATCTGAGGCTAAACCTCATGCTTCACATCTATCATATGTCCACACACATTAATCTTACTTTTTCTTATTTTTATGATGCAAAAAACTAATTTTTTCTTTTTTTATATTCATTTATAGAAAAGTACTTATACTTACTAATTTTCTAGTTTAGATAGATTAATCTTATGGAAAATGATTTTCTTAGCATGTTTCATTCCATAGGAATGGAAAGTGCACACCAAACACCCAAAAGCCGTATATTTCCTCTTAAATCACCTAGGCTTGAGTTTTGCGTGTTTTGCATAAAATCATTACACGACTAAGGTTTTTGTGATTCCTTGAACATGACTGATCAAACTGAGTATGGGCAATCAAATGCAATCATTTCTAACCATTTCAAATAACAATTGATCATAAAACGATAAAATCTACATTTTTCTCATAAAATTACTCATTTGACGCGTGTTTTTTGATGTTGGAGGCCTATTGACGCTCTTTCATGGCAGTTGATAATCCATCCAACTTTGATTCACATCTCTTTTCACTCCCTCATCATCGCACAATAAAAAACGTCCATCTCAGTCGATGATCCCCCTCTCTTTTACATTGATCTATGAGAACAAACCACAAGAGGAGAGAGAAAGAGTAAAATCAGATCTTTTTACTAAGTGCATCAATTTCTGATTAGATTGGAGTGATGGATGGTGGAAAATTTTAGGATGTCATGTGCTAGAGCATTCATCTTGATTCCCATGATCAGAAAAACCCATTTTTTGCCATGAAAGGATGCACCAAAAAAATGGCACCCCCTCCCACATTCAATTTTTTTGTGTTTATGCCCCCCTTAATCAAGTCATTAAGGCTTAACATTAAAATATCTAGTTCAATCCTCAAGTTTCACATTGTAGACAAGTGATTTTTTCAATTTCGGAGGGGCAAACGAGCTCAGGCTCCCTAATCACTAGCTGCTTCATAACGCAAAACCTTGCATGGATTAAATGGGGGGTCAAATGGACTTCGATCTATGAACCAAGACTTGCATTGGGTTCTCGCATCAAATTCCATCCATGAAAACTCCAGCTCATCTATCCATAACAGTTTCATATTTCATGAAAATTTGGTCTTTTATGGCCTTCCAGACTCTTTTCTGCTTCAAAAATGGCCTTTAAAATCCACTCTCAATGAGGACAATGTATGGCTGACCCCTTCAATGAACCAAATATTCTCGCATTAATATAATTTGAGGAACCAAATTTGGTGGTTTCATTCTTTCAAAATCTCAACTCATTTTAGCAACTGAATTTTTTTTTACATGTGCCTTTTTTGAAGCATTTTTTGCCCTAATGTATAGAGGTGCCATATTAGCAGTATATGAGATTACTTGATTGTTGAAGTTATTGATAGATTTGGATATGTAAGTAGATACTCCAATCAGTATAATGTATTATGACAACATGAGTAGTGTACTTCTAGCTACGAATCCTATGTATCATGCTAGATTTGAACACATAGAGGTACACTATCACTTTGTACAAGAGATGGTACTTGCAAGGCGGCAGATAGATCTTCTACATGTCAAAATCAAAGGCCAAGTAGCTAATATATCTACCAAGTCACTAGGTAAAGATAAGTTTAATCATTTTAGAGAGCTACTTGGGGTGCATTGTCTTTCTTGAGCTTAAGAGGGGGTGTTGAGTCAAGGTCATCTTATCCCAACATTGACAGCCATAGACTAGCTGTCACTAGCCTTGTGTGACTTCCTAAATAAGTCGAGTAGGTTAACTCTACTTAGTTAACTATGGTCAGCAATAGACCTATCTTATTACACTATTGTAGGCTAAGTCTAGGGTATTATAGATAAAGAATAATGGAAGAAGATGAGAGCATACAACTCTCTTTCTCTCTATTTCTACTCCACCCTCTTGCCTTTGTTTCTCTCCTGTCTTGAACCTTCTAACAATCACCTCCAAAATCTTAGAAGATGCAATAATCAACTTCTCAATTCATTTATTGATGGAGAAGAGTTCTAACATTATTATTTGCACTGTTAGTAAGGCATTGAATCAATCATCACTAAAGGCTGTGTGGGCTAACTACATGAGGCTAAGATTCTCATGTAGCTAGTCTAATTGCTTAACACATTTAGTGTTTGCCTTTCTTCTGATTTGACATTAGTTATATCTTCAAAACCAGCATGCGAGTACTATTTTCTTTTTTTATTCATTTTTACCTTCTATCATGTATCGTGTTTGCATTTGGAATTGGCACAACCTCTATCATCATCAAGTATCTCGTCTCATGTTATCCTTCAACATCCCCATCCATAGATATATCCTTTATGACAATTGACTCATCAAGGTATTCACCTTTTAAAGTGAGGATTTGTTCTCCTAAAGATAAGGAACCCTCTTTATCTAAGATTTGTCTCTTCAAATTCCTCACACTGTGTGTACATTTCACTCTATATATTATAGAATTATCTTTTTTTGTGTTGTATATTATAGATACAAGGTCAAAAAGATGAAGCACAAGATGTAATGTACCCCTTAACGATGGGGAGGTCATTCATAAATGTATGTATGTATCACATGGGTTCAACATAAGGAATTTTTAAAATACCATTTTTTAAATAAAAATTATATACATAAGGGTCCCATATAAAGGGTTACTTATAGATTGAATAGAAAAGGGCCATGTTTTATTAAGGAAAACTCATAGATGCAGATATTTATAAAAGGTCTTGAACACGTGTGATATAGAGGGTATGCATATAGTGAACTACCTGGGCTCTTAACTTACTGCATTTTCCTATAGTCTCTTGGCTTGAATAAGCTCTTAGCTATAATTCAATGTGTCATGATAGCATTGAACGATGGTTGTCTAGAGTACTTATGCAAATCCTTCTTCACTCTTTTTTGCATGTTTGTGAACTATTATAGAGTGAACTAATATAAATGCCACCACCTCTCCAATAGCTCCTTCCCCACACCTTGTCCCTTTCTTGAGCAAGAATTAGATTCGAACAAAGGCTCTTCATTAAATGGGATTAAAATCTACAATAGTCAACATCCACATTCTTCTTTCATGAGGCATACACCTCAATACCCTTTCAAGGTCGGCTTGGGATCTTGGTAAGCATTGAAACCCATTTTGGCATGTTCTATGAGAATTTTGAGAGAATCAAAAGACCTCAAATACAGTGGAGTCTTTTGATAGTTGGATACTACTGTGATATCTTAGAAATTTCTTACCTTAAGCTATACGATTCATCTTACTAACTAATGTAAAACTTAATATTGATAACTTTTTTTTAAACAACTGACTCTTGAACTCTTGTAACCTTGGCACTCATGATGACAAGCTCCACTATAGTCCTAGAATTATCCATCAAGCCAACACCTTTGCATGTGTGTGATGCCATTACATTTTTTCTAAAGTCTTTGAAGAGTGTACCAAAATTATTAAGATCTTGAATGAAAACATGTCTCAACTCTATTGCCTTTTGAAAACCTTAATTGCATGTTCATCCTCCCCAAGGGCATATAAAACTAGACGTACATCATTGGTGATGTGGTGTAATATTACTCATCGTTGTGTTAGGTGACCGATATGAGGATATGTCAGTGATTCTACAATTGGACTCCACCCACATAGTCCATCCTTGGTTATGGCACATTTATTATGCCACCTCTTATATCCTAGTAGGTTTACACTTACTGACCGCATATATATACATTGTGGTACTTTGATATTAGCCTTTTATCATATTGTAGACTTAGTTCTTTTGTGTGAAGAAGAATAAGATTTCAGCCCTATCTCTCTATGTGTTCAAGTCTCCATTGCCTTTGTATGTGTGTACTCTTAGGTGCTTCACTTGTCTCCCCTCTTATCTATTTTCATGTTATGAGAGTCATCCCACGGATGTGCAAAGCTCGATCGAAGGCTGAGGTAGAGGCATTGAAGCAAAAAGTAAGTAGGAAAGCAACAGGTAAGAAACTCTTCCATCTTGCTTGATTTTCCTTAGGTTATAGCCACTGCAAAAGGCTCTTGAGGCTAGGAGGGCTACAGTCTCCAATTGCAGTGAAACTTTGCGAGTAGGAAGAATAATGTATATATTGTAAGCATGTCATTTAAGGCATATCTATTGTGATTTGAGGTCATTTTGGCCTCTATTTTTGAACATGCAAGTGGTTACAATAATAGTTTTTGGATATGCTATAGTTTTGGGTGTGTTCGTCATTTATAGTGCACAAGTTATAGATTTTGATTCTATAAGGCTTCAAGTGTTTGCTAGATTGCAAACATGAAAGGCATTTGTATACAAATTGTAGATTGTAGTTATTGTTATGCAATCATTGAAAATGGCTCCATGTTTAGCTGTGGTGCACTTGGTATCAGCTTGCTTACAGCTTGTAGGTTTTGCAAGGTTTTCAGTTTTGTCAAAATGTCTGATAACTTCCATCCTATTATCAATGAGAAGCTTGATAAAAACAATTGCTCGACATGGAAGTTCAGAATGACTAATTTCTTGAAGGGAAAAGGTGTTTGAAATTACATTGAAGGAGACATGGTAGTAGCACTTAAAATTCTTGCACAAAATGCTACTACAAAATAGTTAAACATTAAGAAAGATTAGGAGCAGACATAGAGTAAAGTCATATATTCGCTATCAGTCAATGTCACAATAGCATGATGGGCTATTTGTAGAAATCTGAAAGCTCCACTATTGCATGGAAGAATTTGGTAAGGTTGTTTGAAGTAAATGCAAAGGCCAAAAGGCTACAATTCAAGTCAGAGCTAAATCAAGTGAAAAGAGAGAACATGTCCATTAATGATTATGCCTTAAAGATCAAGAGTATTATGGAAGCTCTTGGATCTATTAGTGTAGTAGTTGATGATTATGATATTGTGCATGCATGCTTAGATGGACTTAGAGATTAATAAAAGAGCTTTAGGTCATCTATGAATACATGGGATAATATCATTGATTATGCAAACTTAATTTCTATGCTGATACTTGAGAAGAAGAACCTTGGATTGAATTTCTATTCTTCTCAAATCAAGAATAAGTCTAAATATGTGTTTTACTCTATTAGCAAAGGTAATGATTGTGGCAAAGATCAAGGTGGTGGTCGTGGTCAAGGTTATGATACATAGTAATCCTCAACTAGCTCTAGTAACCAAAGATCATTATGAGCATTCAAATCAACAATAAAGCTTATGTGGTTTGGATTTATACCTTCGTATTGCATATGATAAAAAAGTGATATCACCTAATCACCATGTCCATTATGTACATCCAATGTGATCATGGTATTCCTTGAGACCAAGCTTCAATAATGCATCTTGGTAAAGACTACCCTAGCATCAAGAAAGTTCCCACATTTACCATGTATATTAACAAGGGTTACGCCTAGGTTTGTATTTAGAAGAACACTCCATCATGGAATTCGGGATAATCATGTCTTCTTTGCATGCTACCATGATGTTGCATATGCATAAATAACAGACAAAAAGTTGATTATATCAAGCTATGTGCACTTGAGGTGCATCTAATAAAAAGATCCAATTCCTTTAAGTAGTATCTGTTTTGAGTGTAAGTTGTGACCATGGTAGTCTAATCGACAAGATAAGTTTGGTGAATGCTCTAAAAGATGTTCTCCACAACCTTAAGATTCCTACGCTAACAATAAACATCGATCATGGTGTTCAATGTGCATGTATCAAGGTTTGATACTCTTTCGAATACTCTGAGGGAAAGATGGGTGTGCCCACACCAAATGTATAGATTGATAAGGATGTTCCATGAGCACTAGTCTGTTGGCTATGGGATGCCATTCAAGATAGCCCATGCAAATGCCAATTGGTCATAGACCCCACAAAAGCATATGAGGGAATTGAGAAGGAAGGTATTGTTGTCATAGCTGTAAGGGGTGATGAGAACATGCAAAAGCCTATCTTGAGAGAGAGCCTTGGCCTTGCCATGTGTGATACAAGAAGCTCAAGAAACTTAGAAATGCCTTGGTCTTCCACATGCTCTATTTTCTCATCTTAGTTTACGCGAAAGACTGATCATTATGATATCAACCAAGGATGCACTATTGTTTCTACATGTGGAGAAGAGAGAGAGAGAGAGAGAACCTTTCTTTAAAAACAATTTTTTTCTTTGTCTAAAAGCAAGTTGCCTACATGTTTCAAGACTAAATGGACCACGTAACTAAAATTAACACTAGGTAATTCTTTTGGGACCTCCACCATCTTGTCACTACATATTTATATAAGTATATTCTCTAAAGGAAAATGCTAATAGATATGCAATGATGTAGAGAGATGATAGGGTTTGTAAGGAGAAACATATAGTGTTTACAGCAAACACTGAGAGAGAAGAGAAATTTAGAAAACATAGGACACAATGATGATGTGCTAAATCATGCTATGAGAAGAAAAGCTAATGTAGTGGAGAAAAAGTTCATAACATGACTATACTCTCTTTTTTGACTCAAGTGGTAGCACTTATGGGGAATCTACATACTAAAGGGACTAAAACACAATCCTTCAGGAAGAGGGCTATCGAAGATGTATGCTGATGGTAAAGGACAACTGTCGAGGGAGCAAACAACAGTCCTCTCATGTTATCAAAGATGAGGAAGATGATCACCAGCTATATCAAGGGAGCAAGCCCAATATTTGGAAACTAGGAAGATAACATAATAAGAGACTAATATGAAAGTACCAAAATGTATGTACACGTGGTCACTAAGTGTGAACCCACTAGGAAAGAAGAGGTGATACAATAAATGTGCCATAACCAAGAGACTAATATGAAAGTACCACAATGTATGTACATGTGGTCACTAAGTGAACCCACTAGGAAAGAAGAGGTGATACAATAAATGTGCCATAACCAAGGATGGAATAAGTAGATGTAATCTGGTTGTAGAATCACTGGCATATCCTCATGTCAATCACCTGACACACTAGTGAATAATATAATGTCACATCACCAAGGTATGTAGTGGATGCCAACCCATGTAGAGCTTGACATCTCAACACTCCCCTTCGAGCTCAGCATGAGTTCATGAACTCCAAGCATAGTCTTGAAGTGTCAAAGCTTCTCAGTTCCCAAGGCCTTCATGAAAATGTCAGTAGCTTGTTCCTCTATGTACTGGCATAAACCAAGTCAATATCACCTACCAAAACCCACTTCCGAATGAAATGATAATGGAGCTCTATATGGTTGTTCCATGCATAATACATTAGACCAATTGAATTCTACTAAGGTTATCACAGTAGATGATAACCTTGCTATCCGCCTGCATCCCCAAATCACCAAGTAGCTTGCATAACCAAGCTATCTCACATGCTGCAATTGTAGCACCTCTGTACTATGCCTCCTCTTGTACTAGACAAGGCAATCTATCAAAAGGTTAGACCATGCACCAAATGGATGTTAAGAATGCCTTCTTGTAGAGGGAGTTGGAAGAGGAAGTTGATGTGCAGAAACCACCTTGTTATGTGAATGAAAATAATCTAGATTATGTATATAGGATTTGTAAGGCCTTATATGGGTTGAAGTAAGTATCTAGAGGGCATGGCATGATAGGATTACAGAATACCTTGTTAGAATTGGATTTCGTAGAGCACAGATTTATCACTCACTCTATGTATGTGATAGTGATGCACGTATTGTGGTCTACTATATATGTGGATAATTTGATCATTGTGGATTATAGTGAGACAGAGATTGACCACCTGGAGGGTCTCCTCATCAAAGCTGAATTTGAGATGAAGGATTTGGAAGAGCTTCGCTATTTTCTTGGCATAGAGATAATCAAGACTCTAGAGAGTATATGGTTATCATAGAGAAAATATGCATTGAATATGCATTGCAAACCTATCTCTATACCTTTGGATGCTAATGCTAAGCTTAGTGCATATGAGGGTGACTTGATAGAGGATATCACTATATATTGAAAGATTGTGGGTAGCCTTATCTATTTGATGATCACTAGGCCAGACCTAAACTACACGATTGGTTTGGAGAGTCAGTTTATGTAGCTTCCACGAAAGCCACATTTAGATGCAACACACATTATGCTATGTCAAGTCCACACTGGACTATGCCTTATTCTATGGTGCAAGTGTACCATTAGACTTGCATGGTTACATAGATGTAGAGTGGGATGGTAGTATTTCAGAAAAGAGATTTATTAGTAGTTTTATGTTTTCCTTTGAGAGTGCTGCTATTATTTAGAGCAACAAGAAACAACCACTATAGCCACTACTATGGCAGCCCTTATAGTGGCCTTTTTAGCCACTGGAGAAAAATTATTCTCATAATCAATACCAAATTTTTCTCATAATCAATACCATGAGTGCATAGTACCCTTTGGCAACTATCTGTGCATTATAGCACTCAATAAATCTATCTTTAACATTGTAAACCCATTGACAACTAATAGCTTTCTGGCCAAGTAAGGGTACTAACTTCCATGTGTCAATATCCATAAGTACAGCCATTTCTTCATCCATAGCTTGATCCCAATACTCATCATCCTCTCAATAGTGCATCTTTAAAAACAAGTGGGTTCCATATCCTACACAAACTTAACCATGTATGCATAGTGATGAGCTACATAGTTGTCATATGTCAATCACTCTGTTCACTTTCTCACTCTACTTAACCTACATGGACATGGATCACTATCAAGTGCTTTAGTATTCTCTTGTGCCTTTTGCACACTACGCATTTTAATAGATGGAATCCCAAGCTCATTATCCAGGCTCTTCTCAGAGCTATTTGAATTAGTATCAACATGAGAGAAACCTAATGACACATCTCTCACAATAGGTAAGTCTTTAAGTTTCTCTTTACCTTTTCTTAACATCTACAATATACTTGGTGGAGTAACCTATGACTTCAATCTATCACTCAACGTTTATCAATAGAACCATGACTAGGAGACTCTTCTGGCCCACTCAATGTATACGTCACACTCTTATGCTCATCAACTACATTCTACACATTACTATATCAACTACTCATTTCATCAAAAACAACATCCCTATTATCTTTTAGCTCATGTGTAATAGGGTTATAACATCTATATCCCTTCTTATCAAGAGAATATCCAAAAAAAACACATTTTTTTACTTTGGGATTCAATTTACTATGCAACTCATTAGGAATATGCACGTAAGAAATGAATTCGAATAATTTAATATGGAATAGATTTGGCTTTTTGCCTGTAAACTTCTCTCCTGATATCATACCATGTATAGCAATATGTCTTGTTCATAATGTATATAGAAGTAGCAACATCTTCAACCCAATAGTAATGAGACATTTCTTTTTGACATCAATGTGTATAAGCCACCTCTACAATATGCCTATTCTTCTACTTGGCAACTCCATTTTGGTGCAGTGTGTATCACATATATACTACCTAAGTATACCATTTTTCTGCAAAAAATCAAAAAAATCATTGTAGAGATAGTCTCTTCCTCCATCTGATCTTGGGCATTTAATGTACAATCCTATCTCCTTCTCAACCAAAGACTTAAATCTTTTAAAGTGAATAAATACCTTACTATTCACATGCATGAAGTAAACTCATATTTTGTGAGTATGATCATCAATGAAGGAAACATAATACCTGCAACCACTCAAAGTTGCAGTCTTTGTAGGACCCTACACATCAAAATGTATCAATTCAAGTGACTTCTTACATATATGCTTTTCGTGTGAAATGTCTTATTTGCTTTCCAAGTTGACATGCTTTACATACTTTGTGCATCCCATCAACTCTAAGCTTAGGCAAGCCATCCACAATTTGTTTTGACCACATGTTTTTCAGTCGCTACACATTCACATGACCATTTCTATTATACCCAATTTTAATATCAGCCACAATACCTGAGCCTGGTGCAAACATTGTAGTATTCATTTCAAGTAGACTTACATTAAGAGTAAACAATCTACCGGCATATTTCCCTTTTGCAATCAACCTATAATCATTTTTTGGATCTTTTACATAATAATTATCAAATGTAAACTGGACCTATAATCTCTATTCTATCATCTGGCCAATAGAAATCAAGTATTTTGTAATATTTAGTACATACAACACATTAGCCAAGTACTTGGTTTTGCTATCTTGTATACTCAAAGAAACATTTCCAACATGAGTAATGGGGTGAGCTATATCATTCCCTGTCTCCATATAGCCCAAAGACTATGGACTATGCATCTCTAGAATAAACCACTCTCCATGAGAAATCATGTGGTTAAAAGTACTTAAGTCTACATATCATACATTATTCTTTGATGAACCATTAGCACTCATAGTATTCATAAAGTGCTACATAACAAACAACTATCCGCTTCTATCTCATCATTGTTTCTACTCTTGGATACATAGTTACCTTTTTTCTTTTTTTCTTTTCTAATTTTAACCTTTTTTAAAGTGATTTTTAGAAATGTGGCATTTTTTACCACAACGCTAGTACTCTCTATAATCACAAGAATTCTATTGCCTATTAGAATCTGCAACCTACCCTCTTTGGCTCCCCCTTTCTTGAGATTGTTCTCCTCTATTTTGTTAAAAGTTTATCTGATCAAAGAATCCTAGCAAGTCCACTATCAACTCCACAAATTATATCACTATCAAATCCATGCATATCCATTACTGATAGTGGAGGGAGGTTTATATAATCAGAAGGCTGAGGTTAGGGAAACATAGTCAAAGAATGGAGCAGGGGGTATAGGATAAATCATAAAAAGTAGAAATATTAAAGTGATAATAATTCTAGAAAAGGAGGAAAAGAAAACAAGAGAATTTGAAGAGATTTGATAGAAAAAGTGGATGGAACAAGCAGAATAATAGGAGGAATAGGCATAACAATAGGTTCAATGATAAAGGGGCAGGGGGTAAATATAGGGATATGAGAAGATAATGCAAGGTGAAAAGTAAGCATAGAAATATAATCACGATTAGTGTTAAGAAGGGAGATATAAATAGGAAGGTATTGAGCAATCTTTTGATAAGAAAGGAGATCAATAGGATCAATCGATAAACACAAGATCGATAGTTAAAGGCTTGAAAGAAAACATCTTTGAATAAAGGATGTTCTACAATGTAAGAAAGGACTTGTGAATGTAAGGTTTGATATCAAATTTAAAAAATGTACTCCATCATCAACGATGAACTAGTGAATCCTCCTCTAAAGGAAGATGCCAAGCATAACCTTTACACCATGAAGTCTTATGGATATATGTGTGCAATCCATCTAAACGTCTAAGATCCACGAAATGAACATACATGGCTACTTGTAAAATAACATCCCCCACATAAAGATTGATATCCTTCTCATCAAGAATCTATAAGTGTCATCTGGTATATGTGAATGACAATAACTGTGCCTCATGGCAAACTAGATCATCAAGAGCATGATCAAACACTAATTTCAGTAAATCAATAGGTTATGCCACCCCTTGGGGAAGTTACTATATGTATATCCTCTACATCACGTGCGTTCAAGGCCTATTTATAAATATCAGGATCTATGAATTTTCCATGAATACAACATAACCCTTTTCTATTCAATCAACAGTATTAAGAGGCATATATAGGGAAAACTTGTGATGTTGGTATTTAATCCAAAAGATGGGGGGAGGCAATACAAGATCAGCAATTTAAACTTTGATGCAAATAATCAATGTGATATTGAATGCGGTCCACCTTAGCAAAAAGAGCATCACTTAATTTGGCTTGTTGCTTTAGGTTTTTCAGCTCCTCTATGGAAGATTGAAGAGAAGAGACTACATGAGTAGGGGAAGGAACAAAAAGTTTAGTTACTTTGCATTGCAACTCAATTATCTTATGTTGTCCCTGCAACAATTTCTTTGGAATGTTGTAACTCACCCTCACAAGTACCTAGCTTAGAAGTAAAATCACAATATCAAATAGGGAAAAATCACTCTCCTATGCCAAGGACACTTAAACATCTCTAGGAGCAGCTCGCTTACCTATCATTATAGCAATAGCTTTTTCTAGCCACCCAACAAATCCATAGCTTTAGTCATCTCTTTGTGAATACCACTTAGAGTTGCTCTTTCTAATGCTAAATTATCCAAAGCTTTACTCAAGTAACTAGTCCTATCTATAAAAGCATAGGCCAAAACAATACTATTTTGAAAAATGTCAGAGTTTGAGGATCAAGTTGCCCATCCCTTTGTGTTGCAAATAGACTGGTACAAGAAAGGAATGTAGGAAGAGAACTAGTTGAAATAGCAAGAACAAGAGCTTGTATAGGAGAAGGATCAAGAATAAGAACAAAACAAGAAGGAGTATGTAGTCAAGGGCATTCTCTGTGAATCACCTTGGTAGGAGGTTTATCTTTCTCATCAAAATTTTCTTGTATTGGAGGAGGGGAAGGAATTGTAGGGGGAGGTTGCACAATTGCATCATCAAAATTAGGAATAGGAGCACAACCAGATGAAAGCTTAAAACCAATCACATTCTAGAGAAAGGCTCCATAAGAAACATTACTAAGCTATCCTTTCTAAACTCATTGAAAATGTTAATCTATCTTTGTCAAAAGAAACTGTGCCCAATTAAACTTCACACCCTCAAGGATCTTGACAGAAGCACTAAAAAGCTCCTTAGATAGGCATTTTGGTGCAAGCTTGCCAGACATGAAGCAAGATCCTATGGAAATGAGCATAATTGCTTGTAGATAAGAGAGGAGATACTAGCCATTGATACCCCTGAACTTGTAATGACTTTGTTGGCTACCAAGGGGATGGAAGTCTCTTTCTGAAGAAGAGAAACAATCTCCTCACCTGATAAACAGATGGTTGCTACTAGGAAAAGGAGAAGTAGAAAGATGTAAAAATAGAGCTTTATTGATGTTGGCAGAAGATAAATAGAAGTTGCAACCATACACCAAGCGGGAATGCTTTCTATAAGATTCCAAAAAGGAATAATAGAGTTTAGCATCCACAAGTGGGAATGCGAGGGCAACAAAATGATGGAGACAACTCAACAAATACAATCTACATCTAGCAACAACAAGTAGTCCTAAACCAATAGTGGGACATATTGAACCACTATCACTGGCCATCCAAACTACATAGGATATACCATACATACAAAAACCAAGAAATAAGAAAGGGAATTCCTACAAAACCAACACAAAGACTACCACTAAGAGAAAATCAAGGAATAACACTAACTAACATGACTAGACTAGACCAAAACCCCCAAATAATCCACAACCTATGTAAAGGATTCGACATGACCTATGCACACATGCGATCAATAGCTTCATGATATGCAACATACATGCACTCTAAAGCCCCATAGTTAGGTACACAAAATAAAATCAAAGATCAAGCATACTGTGAACCTTAACATTGACTAGAGACCAACTACAAAGAACAAGAAACTCATAACATGACCACAGAATTAGCAAATAGAAAAGATAGGGACTAATAATACCAACTTGGGCCAATAATCCTATCCCTATAAACACATTTCATCAACCTATAGTGCAATGAGGTGAGTAGGTAACAACTATTTGTATTCATTTTATGAGTTAAAAAGTATGTAGTAGTTACTTTTATGTGAGCCCATTAATGCAATGTGAATCGACTTTCACAACCCAACCCTACTCTAACTTTAACTCGAAGAGATCTCTACAAATACACCTTCTATTTACAATTAGATTATGTTTGGCACAAAACACATGCATACATGATAGTGGGGGTTTATTTTATTACAAGTTAATATGTGTGTAGCACGTGTGCACGTGCACATATGACAGTGAGGGTTCATTTTAAGTTTAAAAATTAAGTAGGATTAGAGTGTCATGTACTCATGCAAACGGTGGGGGTTCCCTTTACAATTTATGGTTGGCTTAGTTTTATTTAGAAATTAGGGGACGCAGTCTATTCATTTTGTGGTGCAACATCGGGTTGATTTTATTTACAAGTTAATTGTGTCTTAAGGTGCACGTGGAGAAGGAAAAAATAAATAAAACTGGTGCTATATGGGACACATGCAAGGTCTAGAAAATAGCGATAAGGACATGACTCCCCTCAACTCCCTTGATGTGACCAGAAATCCACAAAAGAAACAAACAAATAGGTGACTAGAAGCTAGTCAACCTCCTATAAGAATATTTTTTTAAAAAAGGACTTAACTAATTATAATGGCTAAAACAAAAGTTGATATAGACACGTATGTATGAATCTGTGTATGTGAATTCTTATACTTGATTTTTGGTTGGCTTTATCAAGTTTTTTTTTTCATTTTTTCATGATAATTTTGATGGATTTTTATTTAATTAAAATAAAAAATATATTTATTGGATATTTGAAAATTTATTTGGTATTTTTTAATATTTAATTTTCATTTTTAAATGATTTTATGATACTTTTTAAGTTATTTATTTATTTTTAAAGGATTTTCTAAATTTTTATACAATTTTCAATTTCCAAAATTTGGGGAAAATGGACTAATCATTAATCTATTTTTGGGGATTTTTATGATTTTTAAAATTTATTGTCGAGGTGTCTTATATTTTTAATGTTTTTATGTGTTTTCATTGTTTTATTTGAAATTAAACAAATGTGTGCTTTTGAAATTAGGGATTGGTAGGAAAAGGATGGGTATTTGAATGGATGTGTGTGAATAACTCCGAGCTCCATGAGACGAACAAAACAAGAGCACGTCCTCGTGCATGAATGGTTATCAGCAAAAAACCACCTATACACAAACCACCACCAACCAAGAATATGAAGAAAAGAATCCACATTAACCATTGCAAACATGCAGACATGAGCTGGCTCAAGGGGGATGGTGAAGGGGCACTAGTGAGGAGGGTGTCAGAGATGCATGGGGGCAGGTCAGCAACAAGGAGGGGCACGAAGGAACAAGGGCCTATAGGGGGTTTACACTACCGGGAAGTGGAGATAGAGGGGTTACAGGTTTGGGCTGGGTGGATGGGAGGGTAAAAGGGGGGGGAAAGGGCTGATGGGGGGGTAGAGGATAGGAAGGGGGGACTTTTTTTGGGGGGGGGGGGGGTGTGAGGGAAGGCTGGAAGAGGAGGTGGTGATGGGGAGAAGAAAGCAGGGAGAAAGTGGTGGGGAGGAGAAGGGGAGGGAGAGGTGGTGGAGAGGGGGAGAATAGGAGGAGTGGGGTGGAGGGGGAGGAGTAAGGGAGGAGTAAGCAAAAGAGGAGCTGTAGGAGGGGAGGAGTAAGATGAGGAGAGGAAGGAGGAGGTAGGGAGGAAGAGGAGGGAGGAGGTAGGAGGTAGGAGGTAGGGAGGAAGAGGAGGGAGTGGAGGAGGAGGTGACGGAGGTGGCATGGACAACATAGGAGGCTGATGGTGGCGACAAATGGTAGGGGCAAGGGAGAAGAAGGACGAGAGGGAGGAGAAGAGGGGTGGAAGAAGGAGAAGGAGGAGAGGGGAAGGAGGGGAAGGAGGGGAGGGGAAGGAGGATACGAGGAGGAGAAGAAAAGGGGAGGGAGGGGTGGAGGTGGAGGTGGAGGTAGAGGTGAAGGTGGAGATGGAGGTGGAGATGGAGGTGGGGAGAGACTGGGAGGTGGCCTGCGAGCACACAGGGAGAAGAGAGAGAGAGAGACAAAAAAATGTAAGAGAGAGGGGATGGTTACGAGGAGAGAGAAGGAGGGAGAGAAAAAAGTAAAAAAGTAAAAATATATAATCATTTTTTTTTAAAGAAAAAGAAGGGAAGGAAGAAGATGGGAGAAGGGGGATGGAGAAATAATAATATTAATAAATAAATAAATAAACAAAAAAAAGTGAGTGTGCACCCTCCCCTCGCGGTTGCGAATACGCAATACGGTGTGGGATAAAATAAATTTTCACTAATGAAAGCAAAATGGGTGCATGGGGCATGAATAGGCAAATTCGACGTGTCACAAACACAAGGTGTGTGGCATACGACAAATAAAGGACGTTCACAAGGGCACATAAGGAGGCTGAATCACGCGAAAATACAAAAAAAACAAGGTGATAGCAGGAAGAAGATTGATGACTTGAACAAGGTATCCGGCATCAAAAAGAGACATTCATATGGAAAATAGACAAAAAAGCACATGCACAAGCACATAAAAATTAATATCGAGAGATTCCTCTACTGGAACAAAGTGCAATAAAAAGGAAAACTATATGCAGTGACAAGTTGCACATGACTATCAAGTCAAAACATAACTTGGTTGTGAAAAGGGCAGGTTCACATGAAAAACATCAAAAAATAGACATAAAAGGAATCACAAGTTAATTCAAGAAAATCTGTGAGTTGAAATAGAGTGCAATGAAAAGAAAAAATATCGAGGTGGAGGTGCCCAACTACGGTGTCACGGGTCAAAAATGTGGTTCCAATGTGACTAGGGGATATTCACATGGAAAAATAGTAAAAACACGTGAGAAAATACAATAAAAAAGTAACAATAAGAAATCCATGTGCTAGAACACGTGGTTTTTTTTTAAAAAAAGGTCCAATTTGATGATCAAAGCTGTAGAGGGCTATCAAGTCAAAATACAGTTCTGAGGAGAAAAGAGGACATTCATAAGGAAAAAGAGCAAGAATATATAAGAGAAATTTGCATAAACATGCAAAAAGTAATAATAATCAATCCATGCGTTGAAATGATGGTCTATCAAAAGGAAAAATATCTGAGGGAAGTAGAAGGCTGTGGTTGTTATGTCAAGTCTTCAGTTGGATATGAAAATGTACATTCACATGGAAATATAGAGATTTGCATAAAATCCTTCAAAAATTAATAACTTGTGAACTACTCATTGAGAGCTGTAAAAGGAACAAGAGGCTCAAAGGGACAAATAGGACTATGATATCAAATTTCACTTCCAATGAACTTAGAGTGCATTCACTTGGGAAATGCACAAAATAAGAAAAGGGCAAAAAGAAAAGGGAAAGACCCTTGGGTGTGGGGTATAACATCATGAATGGGTGAGGTAGAAACCCCAACTAGGTTTAGAAAAGAAACATTCTCAATGGGTCAACTATAAAGGATGTTCACATGGGTTTATGCAAGATGGACATGTAGGGACGCATCTGTACACTTATGACCTTACAACATTAGGTGAAGACAACCAACAGGGCCTATGCACTAATAGAGGACTAGACTATGATGTTCCCACACTTAGGACATAACATACACATATATATGTAAGAGTAAGGTTAGAAACACTTGGCCCGTTTCACCAGTTGTCAAAAACGATCATTGATGCACATCAAGGGGTCAGAGTCGATTGTAGGAGGTACTACGGCTTAGCACAACATGCTCCAATCATGGTAGGGACCATGCAATAGCACCGAAAGAGGTAGAGTTATTGGTGAAGACCACCACTTTGCCACATTCATGAAGAATATAACACTTAGCTCAATAGTCACTCATGTTGGAATTGTAGATTAGTCATTTTCCCCATGGCTCATGTCACTCGAAGAGGAGTTGAAAAACCCATATCTTACACCAAATTTAGAAATATACAAGATTGAGGGACTTAGAGAGAGTATGCCAATGTGCACAATAGATGGTGCATCAATGTATCCTGCCATGTCTAGCATTGGTGCAAGAAGGAAAGCTAGGGAGCCTTATAGTGCAGTGCATAAAACAAAGTGATGTGTCTTGTTGTGGTTGCAGAGGTCTATCCCATGTGTGCAGAGGAAAGTGGGAATGTACGTGATTGCTAATTGTCATAACATCCCTCAATCCTCACCTCTCTATTGGTGAAAACAGAAGGTGAGTCACTCACTATGTTCCCTCTGTCTCACGCTATATTGATAAATATAGGAGGACATCCCGGTTCTATTGACACAATCCTTCTAGCATTGGTGCAAGAAGGAAAGCCAGGGAGCCTTATAGTGCAGTGCATAAAACAAAGTGATGTGTCTTGTTGTGGTTGCAGAGGTCTATCTCATGTGTGCAAAGGAAAGTGGGAATGTATGTGATTGCTAATTGTCATAACATCCCTCAATCCTCACCTCTCTATTGGTGAAAACAGAAGGTGAGTCACTCACTATGTTCCCTCTGTCTCACGCTATGTTGATAAATATAGGAGGACATCCCGATTCTATTGACACCTATTAATATAATCCTCATTGTCATTGTGTGATGGTTGTATGCCATGTGTGCAATTGATGATGTAATCATACATCAGGCCATGTGCCTACATATAATGCAATAAGGAAGGCCAAGGAGCCTTATAGTACCAAGTACAGAACGAATCGTGCTTTGTGCATTGAGAAGCCCAACCCATACGTGCAACACTCCATTCACACAACTCACCTCTCATTTGAATTGAAGCAAAAAAGACTAGTCACTCACCCCACCCTCTGTCTCACACTCTGTTGGATGAATGTGGAGGAAAACTCATACTCACATCCCCATCTTGTTTAAAGTAAAAAAGACTAGTCACTCACTCCACCCTCCCCGGGGGATCCACCTTATAGAACATGTAAGATACCACGTGAGTTCAAAAGAAAGGGTATTATATTCATTAAAATTTATATGATTATATTTATAAAATATATTTTTAAATTACAATTTGAAAAAAAATCCATAAGTTTAGTAAAGTAAAAGGGGTCATGCTTAATATCATTTGAACACACGTTATATAGATGATTGCTTATAGGTGGACTCCCCAGGCTTGTATCTCATGCTCTATTGGATGAATGTGGGGGGAAATTCATACACACATCCCCATCTTGTTTGGATGAAATCTCATATCACTCTCAATGGTTGTTGATGAAGATCACCTTTGGCTTATCGATGATGTCAAATATATGCTAAGAAGATGTATACCCAAGGAGGTAGCCAATAAATTAGGAACGTGAGTTGGATGAAGATTATTGGTCTACTCAAAGGTCTACTAAAGTAAGAGGGGCATAGCACTCAAGGAAGGTGGCTTCAGAATTGTATCCTAAAAATATCATTAAGAGAGGTAAGGTATTTGGATTGCAGGGTATCGTCATCTTTTCCATAACTAGCTTCCTATTGAAGGATATTTGGCACCATTCCTTGGAGGGAGGCCTGCTATGATACATAATTTCTTCCCTTTCTCACATAATAGATTGTGTGCATATATTTTCCTTTTTTTTTCTTACCCTACATGTGAGGGTGTTTTCATCTTTTCTTGAAGAGTAGGTAGCCATGGCAAGGACCAAAGTCCTTTTCCCCCATAATCTATATTTTTTTCTTTTTCATTTTTTAAAAGGAAAGAATACCAGTGTTCAAAACTAGCTATGCCATATCTATTGGATGGAAAGAAAGGGGAACAAAACAGGGGAAGGAGAGCTAGAATAGAGGGCACAATAGAAATCATCCACTTTATTAACATAATCCATATAATGATTACTATTAGAAGAAACATGAGAAAAACTAAGGAGCGATGCCAAAGGAGAATAGGAGCTTTTTGCTATGATTGTCAAGACCCCCAAGGAGGAAAATATTTTTTCAGGTGATAGCCATTGATCAAAAAGGGATCATCAAAGGCATCTATGGCTTGTATTTACATAAAGCCATTAAGGTTGACTGCAAGTACCTTGTAAGGGCCCATCTAGCATTGTTGAAGCTTTCCAAGAAACGTACCAAAGCGTGAATCATATGCTAAGACAAGGTCATTTTCTGTGAATTCTTTCTATTTGATGAAACTATCATGGTAAGCTTTACGTCGAGCTTGTGTGGATTCCATACACTATAGGGCCATCTTTCAAGTCTCATCCAAACATTCTAAGTGTAGGAGACAGTTTTGTAAGGACTCTACATCTCCTAATCATTTTGTGATAGTGCTACTCTCAAAGAGGAAAATTCTAGCTCAATAAGAAAGATGGCTTCTATACCATAGACCAAATAGAAAGGTGCATATCCTGTTATGGCCTAATGGGAGGCTCCATATACCTAGAGGACATTCATAAGTTGATTATCCCATCATGGCAATGTGTAGCAATCATCCTTGTGAGGATTGAATAAAGGATGGAATTAGTGACTTTGACTTGGCCATTGGCTCTAGGATAATGGAATGTGGACACACGATGGTGGCAGATATACAAGGTCTCGACTAGCTCTTCTATGATCTTGTTTAGAAAGTGAGTGCCTTTGTCTCACTGACCAACTCCAAGGGACTACCAATTTGAACACACATTATAATGTTCTTGTATAGGAATAGAGCCATGTTAATTTCATCATCTCACTTGAGAAATTTGGCTTTACATCACTTCCTCACATAATCAGTACATACCAAAATGTATTCATTTCTTCTGGTTGCAAGATCGATCGAGCCCACAAAGTCAATGCCCCATTTCTCGAATGGCTTCAAGGGAAGGGAATTGCACTAGTTTTTTTAGGCTTTTCCATTCATTGGCAAGCATCATATTTCTTATAGTAATCATTAGTATCTTGATGAAGGGTTTGCCACCAGTATCTAGCAAGTAAGGCTTTCCTTGCTATTGCTTCTCTCATAAAATACCCACCACATGCCTCATCATGGTATGCCTTCAGGATGATTCCAATCTCATCTCCTATTATGCATCTTTGCAATACTTTGTCTTTACCTTTCTTATACAAAGCATCACCTAGTAAGGTGTAGGGGGATGATTCTAATATAAGCTTCTTCTTCTCTCCTCCTAAATATACCAAGGAGGTATTGTTGTGTGGCCAATAGGTTGGCAATGTCTGCATACTATGGGGCCATAGTCTCCACTACAAACAAAGCCACATTAGAAAGATTTGGATCATCTTACTCCCCTTTGTCACTTTAAGGGATTTCTGATAGATGATTAGCTAGGACATGAGAATGACCAAGTTTAGTGACCACTTCAAAATCAAACTCCTAAAACAAAAGGAACCATATCGTCATTCTGTCCTTGATATCTTCCTTGTTCATTAGGAAGGATAGAGCCTCATGATCTACATAAAACTTGAAATGTGTTGATAGAAGATAATGACAAAACTTCTTCAAGATGAATATCATCACCGAGTACTCAAGCTCTATCATTGTATTGTTCTACTCTCTATTAGTGACTTTTTCATTTGCATAATAAATTTATTGGGATAAGCCTTTCTGAAAAAGAACTACACCTATCCCTTTGACTAATTCATCAGTGTATACAATGAATTCCTTCGTCCAATTAGCAGGTTATAGGATGGGTGCTCTAATCAGGCACTACTTCAAGGTATTAAATGCTTCTTCATAGTCATATATCCAGTTAAACTTGGCATCTTTTCTCAAGAGCTTGTTTAGGAGGGTTGCCTTTATTGCGAAATATGCTATAGAGTATGAATCTCTAATGGACCAAAACACATGGAAACTTACTGACCTACCAAATGGTAAGGAGGCCATTGAATGTAAGTGGTTGTATAAAATTGAGTTGAATGTTGGTGGTACAATCAATAGATATACAACTAGATTATATGCTAAAGGATTTGCTCAAACATATAGAGAAGAGTGAAATCTTTTCTCTAGTTCCAAAAATGAAAAGTATGACTTGTGATTGTTCTAACTACTCATTTTTACAAATGGCCCATACACCAAATGGACATAAAAAATGATTTTTTTAATGGAGACTTGCAAGAGGAAGTTTACATGCAACAAGGAGCAGGATATATAGATGTTAACCATCCATACATGGTATGCAAACTAAGAAAGTCTCTATATGAGCTAAAGCAAGCCCCTAGATCTTGGTACAACAAGATCAACTCTTTCTTGAAATCTCATGGAGTTTGCAATAGCAATGGTGATCCTAATTGCTACATAAAGAAGGAAGAAATGGATACTACATTGATCATTCTTTATGTTGATGATCTCATACTCTCACGAAAAGTAGTCTTGCAAGAATGGATGCTATCAAACATTAGTGAAATGGAATGTAACATGAAAGATCTTGGTGAGTTAAAATACTTTCTTGGGCTTGAAGTATTAAGGGATGAAATTTATATTTTTATTTGTGAGTATAAGTATGCCAGTGATATCTTAAATATATTTAATACGTAGTCCTATAAACTCTACTCCAATGGAAGTCAAATCTCAAACTTGTGAAAGATGATGGATCCAAACTTGCTTATGCCAATCCATATAGGCAATTAGTTGGTTGCCTAATCTATCTAACCATAAAAAAGGCTAAACATGCTTTTGTTGTAAGCGTTGTTTGTTAGTTTATGCATAAACCCTAGCAAATTCATTGGATTGTATCCAAAAGAATTATTAGATATGTCAAAGCTACTTCAAACTTTAGTTTACTTTTTGAGTCTACTTCAAAAGTTATTTGGATACATGGATGTTGATTGGACTAGAAATACTGAGCATAGAAGGTCTATTTAGGATATTTTTTCTAATTGGGAAAAGTGGTATAATATTTGGTCAAATAAGAAGCAACCGATAATTGCATTGTCATCTACTAAAGTTAAATATAGATAAGTATTTGATGTCACTTGAAAGATGCTTGCATATATTGGTGCAACAGTTGAAGGACCAAATGAGGTCTTTTATGATGATTTCTCAAGTATCTACCTTATCAATAACCCTATCTTACATGCCATGACCGAATATATTGAGATACATTACAACTTCACTTAAAAGAGTCTTGAATCAAGAGATTAATTTGACTCATTGTTCCACACATGATCGATTGTTGTAGATATCTTTTGAAAGCCACTTCAATCAAATAAGTTCAACATTTTCAAGAACAAGCTTCAAGTATGTAAGTACACTTCTGTGATTGAGGGGGAGTGATAAAAATCAAATGCTAATCAGCACATAGATAGCTACTAATGAGCATATATAAAATTGCTAACCAATTGTTAGATAGCTCTATTATATAGTATAGGTAACTGCTAATAGAGAGCTACAAATTAACATACAAATATTGATTAGCATATAGCTACTAATTGGTATACAAGTTAGTATACATAAAACTATGTTAACTAGCATATAACTACTTAGAACAATACATTCTTGATTAGCAAATGCAGGTTACTATTAACTAGCAATACCAACTAGCATACAAGAGACTATTATCTAGCACACTACATATTTAAATAAAATCATAATTAACATGAGATAAAATGACATGATAGTAGGTATCTCAATAAAGGACGTAATCCACTTTAAATATCCTACTTTACACCTGGATATGATTAGTCAAAACTACTCCTACTTTTCAACCCTTATTTTTTCTCAACTACTAAGGTTCCTAGAATTGTGTGAGATAGAGAATGATGAAATCTTAGTAGAGTTTATTCATATTTTTTATCAATATTGTACTTATATTCAATGAATACACAACCTCTCAATCACTTCTATTATCACTAGTTGTTTGCTTCTGTTGTTGTCTACTTGATTGTGAGTTCATTTCAAATAATTGTCTCTCTCATCTACTTTAAATTGTATGTGTTGAAGTATTGGGCACCTCCATACTCAAAGATTTATCAATCTGACCATCATGCAAGGAGGACAGTGAACATTTTCCAATATCTAAAATTGAATTATGTGAATCTTCATCTATCTCTACATAACTTGAACTTTGTAAATCCTGCATCTCTCCAAACCATTCAGCATGGCTTGTGATATACCCTAATAAAGCCATATTGAACTTTTTTTGACATGTGTGTAGATACTGTTTAGAAATGATTTTGAGGTCATTTTAAGCATTTTTTGACAAATTTTGGTGATGGCAAATTTTTGGTCAAAAGTTGGAAATTCTAACTTTTAGGCATAAAATCTATTTTAGAAGCTCATTTTTCTTCAAATGGAGTAGAATTTGATCCAAGTGTCTCTCACAAAGTTTGAAGAGAAGATCAATAAGAATATTTTGTTGTCTCACTGGATTGGTCCAATTCTTCACTATTTTGGAGATATGAGCCTTCAAAAATTAAAAAAAAAACTCTTTTTAATTTTAAAAAACATGTTGTGCTTTTTTTACTTTCTTTTCATTTTTGGCAAGTTTGCATATGAGTGATAATTTGGGAGGATCATGTAAATTTTAGGACACATTGTTATTGGAAAAGCCTATTTTGGACGCGTGAAGCCATTTTGGCAAGAAAAGCTAAATGAATCGTCATATTCTTCTTCTTCTTCCAAAATCCAAGATTGAGACTATGAAAGTGATTGTGATTGAGATTGTAAGTGAGAGAGATTGAGAGTGAAATTGCAATTGTTTTCATGTATATGAAATCAGCTCATCAAGGACAGTTGGGAGGTTTGAGCTTCGCATCATTGGAGTGCATATTTTGATGCTATTATTTGTTGCTTCTCTATTTCCTTCAAACTATAATACAAAATTTTCTTTCTACTTATGTCTCTCTATCAAAACTTGTGTTGATTTTTATCATATTGTGACTTGTCATATTGCAAGTGGTATCAAAGCAATTCTAATCAGTGAATGTGAAAAGCTTGGAGCAAAGAATAAACGAGAAAGAAGAACTCATTCAATGTCTTTTTGTTGACTTGAGAAAAGAACAAGTAAAGAAGCTGCAATGACACCAAAGATTGTTGTGGATCTAGTAGGTGAAGCGAATAAAACTGTCATGGGCAGATCAATTAAAGAGACACCTCAACAACCTCATTCACAACAACAAGCGAAGAGAAGAGAAAGATCTTTTGAAGATGACATTGGAGAATCTCTTATTAAGTAGGTATTTAAGAAGGTGAAAATAAATGAGTTTGATAGCAAAAAGAAAACAAGAGAAGATCTAGAAGCATGGCTAGAGCTCAAATATTTCTTTACACTATGAGTTTGATAGCAAAAAGAAGATAGGAGAAGATCTATAAGCATGATTTCAAGAAAAAAGAAAATATTTCAAGAAATTTGAAGAGGATAAGCATGATCTTTCTGCCAATGAATATAGAGAAAATTTCTTATAGCTCCATAACTATACTCCTTAGGTGACCAGAGATGCCCTAAAAAGTAAGTACATTGAAGGACTAAAGTTTGACTTGAGATATCAAGTCAAGGAATCATGATGTATTGATTTTCTTGATGCTATTGCAAAGGCAATGAATTATGAAAAGATGTAAAAAATACAATGAAAGAAAAGTAATGAATTTCTCTAGTCTATGGATTATTTCCATGGATCATGGTCCACAAAGTTCCTATATTTCTACTACCTCAAGAATAAACCAGGCCAAAATCTCAATAATGGTAGAAGCCAAAATATTATACAAAGAGAGCCTATACAAGGTTCTCAAAAATTACTAGTCCACAATCAAAATATCTCCAACAACAACAATTAGAAGAAGAGACAACCTCTTTGATGGCAATAAGATTTGGAATTTCTTGAATAAGCAAGAAGTTGGGACTATGTTACCACTACAGAGAGCAAGGCCATCGTACTTTTGAATGTCCAAATAAGGCAATAAACACTCCATCATAAGCCAAGAAGATTGATATGGACACGACGATCGACGAAGCGGATGAACAAGGTAAGTATCTAAATTCTCCTATCGAATGCATGATTTCTTCTATTTAGCAACTTAGATTATCAAAATTCCAAGTGAAATTGGCAAACTAAGGTAAATTTTCTTTTTGATTCTCGAAGTACTCATTGCTTTGTGTCCTTTGAACTTCTTAAATATCAGAACCTAAATTTTGATTAGAAAATAAAGTGGCCAATGGAATTGGCTAATGGGCGAAAGCATTTTGCTAAAGACTTGATTCAAAACTTAACCTTCATGTTAGATCTTTAATTTTCAAAAAAAAATAAAAAATTTCATAAAAGTCAAGAAAGAGAGAGAGATTGCAAATCTTTTATCATTTTAGCCTCAAAACTTTTGAGGGGAATCAAACAAGGATGTGAGATCTTTTTAATCTTTGCTAGAGAGTTGAAGCCGAAGGAGACAGAGAGGAATCTTGAATACATAGAGAAATTTTTAAATGAATACAATGATGTTTTTCCTTATGATCCTCCTAGATCAATTGACCATGCTATAGAGTTGTATCCACAAATACAACCTTACTCTAGAGTACCTTATTTGTTCAATATAGAAGAGATGAAGAAACTTAAATTGCAACTTGATTATCTCTTGAAAAAGGGATTTATCAAACGTAGTGTATCTCCTTAGGGTGATCCTATATTATTGTCAGAGAGAGAACTAGGGAGAGAGAAAGAGGAAAGAGAAAGACTGCAGAGGAGAGAGAAAGACTGCAGGAAGAGAGAGAAATAGAGTGACGAGGAGAGAGAAAGACTAGAATTGGAGAGAGAAAGACAGGAAAGATGAAGAAGCCATGGAAGCTTGGAGCAAGAAGGGAGAGAAAGATTGTAATTGTATTGATATGTCAAAAGATGTGGAAATTTACAACTTATCTCCTTATATACCAATGTCAGTGTGACATGGCATATTATCAACATTTTAACTATTTCCAACTTCTTACAATCCATCCCTTCCCAAAAGTTTTTGTCCTCAAAAACAAACCTAAAAACAAGCTAAAAAGGAGATGGATAGAACAGAGTACTACTCTGTACAGCATTACAAGGGATAAAAGAAAAGATTACCTAATACTCAATAGTAGTACTAATCTATACAGGAGGTCAAAATCAGCCTGTAGCCTCCCGGATCAAAAGGAAAAGTTGTATCTTTGCCATGCATAGGATCAACTTTCATAAGATCGAAATCAAATACTGCTGGAAACACGATCATCATAATAGTACTCACTAACAAAGTCTCCATTGCATGATGATCTTCCAAGTCCACATGCTGTCCATAATCTTCCTTCTTGAACTGAACTTCTTGTTGTTGAACTTCTTGTTGTGGACTCATACCAGAATGGTCTTCAACAAGATGTTCTCCATCATTTTCATCATAATATTCAAATAGCAAGATTATTTTGGCAGACTTTGCCCTACATGTGGCTTGGTGATTACAAGATAGTGGCTTCGCACAACGATAGCATAAGCCCGCAGCATGCAGTTTCCGTATTGTATCACTAGTAAGGTGTCTAACACGTTTAGCTTTAGATAGCAATTTACACACCTGTTCATCACCATTAGTCAGCTCTATGATATTTTTGACATGCTGCTCATAGTCATCTTGCTGCTCATGCATAACAGATGGCTGTCCATGCTCATCATGTACAACAGATGGCTGTCCATGCTCATCATGTACAACAGATAGCTGTCCATACTCATAACCATTTTGCTCATGCTGTCCATACTGCATATGGTGATAATAGTCATGCTGCACATCAGAGGGACAATTAGGTTGAGCATATGCAGTTGTTTCCACTGCAGTTTGCTGCTCACATTCATAAGCATGTTGCCTTTGATCATTGATCCCACTGTATTGGTCATAATCACTTGTTTGCTGTTGATCAAAGCTAGAAGTGTACTGATAAGCATAACCATTTCTGTTACATCCATAAGAACTATTTTGCTGAAGAGATGGATGCTCATAAGCATAAGCATGTTGACCATAATAACCATTCTGCTGCCAAGGTTCAATGGAATGATACTCTGCATTATGATATGGTACATCATATTTATAAGCATTAACATGCTGTCCAGATGTACTTGCATACTGCTCATATTCATTTGCATATTGTTGCTGTTCATATTCATAAGATGCATGTAGATCATAGTGTGTACCATCAGCATATAGATGCTGGCCATGAACATAAGCATTTGATTCAGGTCCTGCTGTTTTTTCCGTAAGTGCAATACACTGTTGAATCGAAACTACAAGTTTGTCAATATTAGCTTTTGTTTGAAGCTGATCTTGTACAAGTTTGTCCATTTTAGCCTGTGTTTGAAGCCAACCTTGTCCAATTTTGTCCATTTTAGCCTGTGTTTGAAGCCAACCTTGTCCAAGTTTGTCCATTTTAGCATGTATTTGAAGCCAACGTTGTTCACTAGAGCTGGAGCTATTGTTCTTAGCTACTGCCATTGTAGTCAAGTTGCTTTCAAAATATTCCAAAGCATAACAGAAGTCAGCTATAGCAATATCATGAATCATAAATCCTCAAGAATGCAGAGGTATCTTGTGGTTCTTGTACCAAACTTTACAAACAAGAGATATGTTGTTCCTGTCCATGTCTGTGTTGGGCTCCAAATCTGTAATCTTCAGTCAATTTCGTAGCTCAACTTGGCTGTCAATTTTTCTCACTTAACAAGTCTGGAGATTTAAACCCTGCTCACAAAGCTATGATGAAAGTGGCCAGTTCCAAGTATAAACACCAATCCTAATGTAATGGATGTCAAAACCACTGCTGATATTGGTTAATCTAACAAAGCTGTAGGCAGTAACCCAACTATGCCCTCATGCACAGCTCATAACCCAAAGAGATCATCTCCATGTTAAGCAGCAGGCTGTCATCTCAGGAGCCATTGTCCTTACAACAGCTGTAGCAACAGCCAAGACTCCTGGAATTGGGAAAAAAAAAAACACTGACTGTAACATCAGCTGCAATTGTATATCATCTTGCCAAGAAAATCAGGACCAGGTGCTGGTTTGTGCTCCTAGCAATCTGGCAGTTGATCAACTAGCTGAGTAGATCAGTGGCACAGGATCAGGTGTACAGAATGTATGGACAGCTCGCAGAGATGGGAATTTGAGCAGAATAGTTACTTCAGACTTCAGTGGTAATGATGCAATAGGGAGTGGACAAGTTCCTTCAGAATGGACACACTATGAGAGTAAGAACAGAGCAAGGCTATCGGGATTTTTGGTTTGGATGGGGTCTCCCTTGCGGCAATGGAAGATATGCAAAGCTTCTATAAGAAGTACGTGGAGAGTCGTATTGAAATTGTCAAACTGGGACAAACTGGGAGGCAGGTGCACCATCAAAATGTATGGCCCAACTGGAGCTGGAAAGAGTCACAACTTAGTCTGCAATCACAGGCGACTATCAAAGAACAGCTTCTTTACTATGTTCATCAAGAAGAAAGCCAAAGTGTCCTCAAAAGCTATGTGACACTGTAGCAAAAGTAGTAGCAAATGCTGCAGAGGATGCCTCGTGGTTGGAACTTCTTCCCTTTTTGCATATCATCAAAGCTGATGCAACACTGCTTGGTAAAGAGGTCCCTTACCCTACAATACACTGCACACTGCAAATCCTACCACAATGCACACTGTAAATCCTTATGAGACTCCCCAGTAGGAGTGAAGTGTTGAATGCACTGTTAAATGAGGAAGAGCTGGTTAACACGGATGCATGATTTTGTTCAAGCTTCACAAGCGTGGACACCGGTGTATCAACAGATGCACAAATCAAACTTGGAATGTGCAAGATAACCTCCTTGCCACTTTCTGGTGCAACTGACCAGGCTGGTACAAATCATTCTTGTGAGGAGCTCACAATTTCTTTTCAGTCTGTTTCATCACAAGCCCATTGCATTAAAACCAGTCGTCCTTCAAGGAGTTCTGAGTTTTCAGAAACTTGAACTATGCAGCCCTCTTGACATTTCCAGAAAAAATTGTGGGATAATGAATTCATATTGCTTCTGTGAAGTTAAAGCTCTTTCCAATGCTGTAGCAGGCTCCAGAATGTATAACTGGAAAAGCTAAAACCAATCCTCCAGGCCTCACAAAATAAAGCCCAGGCCAACAACATGGCAAGCTGAATGCCAAGACCTGAAGCAGACTGTCACATCCTTTTAAGTTGGGTTATTGAGCAAACTCAATATAAACAATCGTTGTTGCAATTGGACTCCCCAGAAAAAGCACAACACATCCATGGCTATAGAACTTGTAGTTAACTGGTAAGCCCTCATCATCAATCCAACACCAATGCCAAGACCTACACACATGCCCAAGCCAAGGCCCACACCAACACGTACACCAGCATTGAACCAGGTGATTTCACCCAGCGCATCAGCAAAAGAGGAGGAACACCAGGCAGAAGCAAGTTAGCCTTTCCCCCTTGCGTATTTGGAGCAGAAGCATTTTCAAATGGGTCATCCGTGATGCCAAGCATTTCTCGAACAACTTGCAAACTCTAGATCAAACACCACCTTCGCCATTTTCCTCGTTTGTGGCATGTTATGTTCTGTAGTGGTCAGCATTCCCGGAAGGCATAGTCCATAGCTCCGTCATGCTCAACAATCTGTGAGAGTTGTCGATAGCTTTGACAATGGTTGATGTGTGGAACAGGGAAAGGATGCTGCAAGCTATAGAGGCTGGCCAGCAGCCTTGGGAAATGTGCCCGCAGGAATTTGTTGATCACATGCCTTGCGAGGACTCCAAAAGGATGTGGCATTTGAGCAGAAGAGGAGGAACACCAGACAGAAGCAAGTCAACCTTTGCACATAGATTCAGTCCTCACGTAGCTACACCTTTGGAATCTCCATCAGATAGTCCTGCTTCATGGAACTCTTCACAAGCTCGCTTTAACGGAGAAAGTGATCTTCTTCGTGGCCAGAGACTGTTTGGTGTTCCTCAGAAATCAAACTCTACAGCCAAAGAACTAGCAAAATGTTTCAAAAGGCTTCTGCATTTTGGGAGAAAAAGTCGTGCATCTGAAACAGTTGCAATGGATTGTGTTTCTGCATCAAGAACATCTTTTCCAAGATAATGGGGCAGTAGGTGACGCTGATCCTGAATGATGATGCATCTGTTGCTGAGAAGCAGTTCACTTCGTGTGAAGAAAAGGTTGGAGAGCAGCTGCTGCCGATGGCAGATGTAGGTGACGCTGATCCTGCTACAACGGAGAACACCTTGGAACCTAAAAAGGCCACAATGGAGCCGTTTGGTGCTGTGATGTCTCAAGAGACACTTCTCAACTGATTACTGGGTCTGCGGCGGCTTCCAAGCACATTTCGTCCTTGTGTTGCACTGAGAACAAGGCCTTCCTGGACCTTTACCTTATGGCGCCGTTGCTCTGCTGCGCGTTATCGAGGATGCTGCTCCAAAAAAATCACCTGACCGAGGCGGATGAGTTTGAGGACAAGATGAAAGAGCTGAAGAACGTGTGCAACCGTAGCATTGCCGCAGAAGATCGAGGATGCTGCTCCAAAAATCACCTGGCCGAGGCGGATGAGTTTGAGGCCAAGATGAAAGAGGTGAAGAGCGTGTGCAACCCCATCATCGCAAGGATGTATCAGGGAGGGGCTTCTCAACGCCAATCTGTCACCCTCAGTGTAACAGACAATCCCCTGGCATGCTCAGTCCCTTGCACTTACCCTAAGCAGTCGGAGGATGCCTTCGAAGTCCCCTATGGAAAGGACGAAGTACAAGCCGAGGTTGAAGTGGAAGAAGCAGCCGGAGGACTCTTTCAGGCAACAATTATGCAGCAGTCTTGTGAAATGGATGACGGAGCATCCGAAATCACGCTGCTGCTTTAATCATCATCACGGAACTACATTCTCCCCGTCCCCTTCTGAGCCGGACATTCGGCTCTTGCAGCATCTTCATATAGTGAACCCTCTGCAATACAGCTCCTGTCCTGCAGTGGCACAATAGTGCTGAAAATATCCTCCCATCCTCCAAACAGCCACATGGATGATGCAAGGTTAAATGGTGCTCAAGGTGGAGCTCTAAGTATAAGGAATCAAGTCATGTATGCCTTTGGAATCATGGGAGTCATGGGAGAAAGGTAGAAGCAAGAGGTCCTCCATGGGAGCTCTCAAGAAAGCTTGAAGGAGGTAGAAGAAGACTTCTCTTTGAAAAGTAACAGTGGTTTAACTCTCCCTTAACTCCTGTGTAGATTTTTCCCAAAAAGAACCCTAGAATTTCACCTCAAAGTTGGAAAACGAGCTGCCATTTTGTCTCCATGCCTTCAAATTTGATCAAACCTCCTGACATAGCTTGTGTGGAGTCCAAGAAAGCTGCCATTAATGCTTCTGCATGCAGTCCTTGTGGTCCAGAGATGCTTTGGAAACTCCCCTACTGCTCCCGTACTTGTGTACCTGTGGCTCAAAATTCCATGTAACTAGAAAGTTGTAACTAGGTGAAAATGAGGGACTAACTGGGACCAAGAACCAAGGCTCTGATACCACTTGTCAGAGAGAGAACTAGGGAGAGAGAAAGAGGAAAGAGAAAGACTGCAGAGGAGAGAGAAAGACTGCAGGAAGAGAGAGAAAGACAGGAAAGATGAAGAAGCCATGGAAGCTTGGAGCAAGAAGGGAGAGAAAGATTGTAATTGTATTGATATGTCAAAAAGATGTGGAAATTTACAACTTATCTCCTTATATACCAATGTCAGTGTGACATGGCATATTATCAACATTTTAACTATTTCCAACTTCTTACAATTATTCCAAAAGAAGAAGGATGGGACATATAGACTTTTTATTGTTTATAGATGTCTTAACAAGAAAACCATAAATAACAAATATCCCCTTCCACACATTGATGATTTATTGAGCCAATTGAGTGGTATAAAGGTGTTTTCAAACATAGACTTATGGTCAAGTTATCGCCAAATCCATATAAAGTCTCAAGATATTCCAAAGACTGCTTTTCGATCTAGGTATGGTCATTATAAATTCATAGTTCTAGCTTTTACATTAACTAATGCACCAACCACATTCATGTGTTTGATCAACAATACTTTTTATCCACATCTTAATGAATTCATTCTTGTATTCTTGTTTGAAATATTTGTATATTCTAAAGATCATCAAGAACATGAGATACATCTTAGAAAAATTCTTTAGATTTTGTGGAAGTATAAACTCTGCTAAATGGAGTAAATGTTTCTTTACAAAAGATAAGATTTCTTATCTAGGAAGAGTTATTTCTAAAGAGAGAATTCATATAGATTGATTGGCATGTACCAAAATGTGTGAAACATGTGAGAAGCTTCTTAGGGCTAGCTCAATATAAGAGAACTCATATTCGACATTTTTCTAAGATAGTTATTCATTTGATTATATTGACTAAGAAAAGTAAACCTTTTGTTTGGTCACATGCATATCAAGAAGCCTTTGAAAATTTGGAACAGAAAGTGATTGAAAATTGCACATTAAATTTTCCTAAGATAGAAAAATTTGTTGTATTGTTTTGTGATACCAGTGGAATAGAATTAGGATGTATATTGACACAAGAGGGGAGAGTAGGGGCTTATGAATCTTAAAAATTAAGGAGACAAGATGAACTATCTTGAACACAACTTAGAACTTGTTGTTATAGTTCATGCTCTAAAACATTGGAGACACTTGTTATTTAGTGTGAAATTTGAGTTAAGAACTTATCATCAAAGTCTGAAATGCATTTTCACTCAGCCTTTTTTAAATAATCGACAAAAGAGATGGTTGCAATTGCTATGTGAATATGACTTTGATATCAAACATATATTTGGAAAGAAAAACAAAGTATGCAGCTCGCTTTGAGTCGTAAACCTGTGTAATAGTTTATCTATTATACAAACTGACTTGATTGATAATGTGTAACTTGAAGTGCAAAATGATCTATGTATTCTAAAATTTTGTTGTCCTTAAATAAAAACTTGGGAGAAATGTATGATGGGAAGTTTCATATGCTTAGTAAAAATCTTTATTATTCGAATCATTTGTGTATTCTTACTTCTTCAAAATTCAAGAAAAAAATTCTTAAGGAATGCCATAATTTTCCTTTCTCAATTCATTCTAGATTTTCAAAGACTTGCAACAAGGTCAAGAACTCATTCCTTTGGCCATGGACAAAGAAGAATATTAGAACATAATAAAGGAATGTTTAGAGTGCCAACAAGTAAAAATTAAATAAAAATGCATGCTTGGTAAAATGCAACCATTAGATATATGTGACCAAAAGTGGAAATCCATATCTATGTATTTCATCACTATAGAGGGTATGACACTAGCTTTGTAGTAGTGGATAAACTCACAAAAATGGTCATTTTTTTCATGAAAAATACTAATATCTATTTAAATGTAGCTAAATTATTTGTGAAATATATCTTCCATTTGCATGGTATGTCCAAAAGTATTGTTTCCGATAGAGATTCAAAATTTACATCTAACTTTTGGCAAGTCACATTTAAGGCCATTAGAACTTAATTAATGATAACTACTCCATTTCATCTACAAACTCATGAAGAGGCAAAGAGATTCAATCAAGTTTTAGAAGACATGCTTGAAATGTATGTAAATAACAACTAAAACAACTAGATTGAATATTTGGCCTTAATTGAATTTACATACAACAATTCATGGCATACATCGATTAAAATGACTTCATTTGAAGCAATATATGGTTATAACTTTGTGACTCTTGTTCATTTTTCTAATGCTTCAAATAGAGTAGAAATTTTAAAATAAATGCTTGAAATAATGGATGAGGAAGCAAAAAGAAGAAAGAAATACATTAAAGAGGCATATCTAATGTTAAAAATTTATTATGAAGATTATATGGTTTTCTTAAGAGTTGAACCCCATCAAACTAACTTGCTTCTTAGGAAATATAGAAGGTTATCTCCACGTTTTACAAGACCATTCAAAATTCCAAAGAAGATTGGTTCACTTGCATACATACTCAAATTGTCATATCATGTTAAGGTTCATCATGTTTTTTATGTGAGTTTATTGAAAAAGTGTGTTGCTAACTCTAATCATCTTTTGTAGGACAAGTTTAGATTACAAGACGATGGAACACTAAAGGTTGAAATAAAATTGATTCACTTGTATATAAACTTGAATTGTCAGTTTATAAAATTTAGATGATTTTGATTATCATGGATTTCATTCATTCGTCACATAATCCATGACTTGTCACATGAACACGTGCATGCAATGCTAGTCACACTATGCCTATTGGAAGGATATTAATGTGTTTTGTGTTGTGGTGAGCAAATAATTCAATGGAGTCAAACAAAATTATTATTTTGGATTGTGCATTTTAATGTGTGGCATTTATACACTTTAAAGTGTGGAAAATATTATCAAAAATATTATATTTTGTATACACCTCTATTAGTGCAAGGACTTTGCATTAGCACATGTGTAATAAATTTATTTTGATATATTTATTAGAAGAGATATTTTTTAATTTAAAGATATTTATAATAGAGTGTGTTTCATTTATTTGTGCTCAAAAAGGATGTCTTCAATATGTTTTGAGCACAAAAACTTAGTTTAATATTATAAATACATACATAGGAGAGGTGCTCGCGCATGCATCGAAGGAGATTGTACCCAACCTTACCTCCTGCAAGCTTTGGAGTTTTCTTCTCTTGTGCAATTTTTTCTCTTCATACTTTTCTATTAATTATTGGCTATAGCATTATACAGGCTAGCAACAATTTTCACACTTTCACTATATTTTTTCAAAAGCTCATGAAAACCTCATAAAAAGCAGAGTCATATTCAAATGTTTGAAAATGAGTCTAAGATCCTCTCTATATCACATTAATGTGTCGTAAAATTATAGATTTACCTTTTAAAATAAGCACATCTACTGAAACTCTTTTTATTGGTTTAAATGTTAGATATCCCATTTTGGGTTTTCTCATAGTTTAAATGTTTGGATTCCATTCTATCACTTTTTCTAGCTTTAAAAATGCAAAAGTGTGCCAATATTCTAATATTTTGTTTTATTTAATGAAAAAATGTTAAAAAGTCTTGTACATTAAATTAAATATCTCATAAATCACGTCTTTTTGTCACTAAAAAGTTGTGTAATGGAGACATTACACTTCAGGTGTACATTTGCAAATCACAAGTGTGGCTAATGGGCCAGAATAGAAAACGTTATGAAGGGGGAAGGAAGTGTCTACCAAGTGTAAGAGTACATAAGAACCAAGGAGTTACACATAAATGAAGATGGATTGAGTTCTAAGAAGAGGAAGTGCATTAGCATTATGTATATGTATTTATGTATGCATCTGGGGATACTTGGAAATGTTTACTTGTGTATAATAAGCATTGCATTCATTTGGGGTCATCCTCTCCCTCACAATTCAAGGTTTAAGGTATTTTCTTTCATTAAGAAAGACGAGAGAGGTAATTCTCTCACTAAGAAAGACAAGAGATGTGATCCTCTAGAAGTGAGGAGATAAGTGATTTTCCATTTCTAAGATCTAAAATGACACAAGCTTTTGTGTGGAAGTTAATCTTAAGGTTGAGGCCCAAGGCAATCTAATGAACTCTCCTTATCTATAGCTCAAGGTGGTTGCATGGACCATAAGTTAAGATTAGAGTTTAAAAAGCTGCTTTTCTTTAAAAAGGCATGGTGAATCCATTTTTAAAATATCTCATAATAGAAATCCGATCTTTAAAAATGGCCCACTAGAGTTATCGAAAACACTGAGATCTACAACTTTCCTGTTGGATGTTTTTCCATCCAAGTAATGCACAAAGAGATATTTCAAAATTTGTGCTGCAAAGTAGGTCCTGGAACAACCACAACTTGCATGAAGATCAACTTTTGCAATCTTGGCACTCAAGTCTCTCTCCAAGAAGAGAAGCTCTTGGAGCTATAAAAGGGGAGGCTCTCCTTGAGTGTGGAGGAGGTGAAGGAAGGATCACTTTGCGTGCATGCAAGATGTAATATCCCCCATGCCCGCGTGCCTTCCCCCCATGTGAACCCCCCCTTAAAATTTTTAAAATCAACACAATTTTTTTTACTCCCTCTCTCTCCCCTTGCCGACTGCATGGCGGGGGAGAGAGAGAGAGAATGAGTTAATGAAAAGGGGGGGCATGCAGCCCTCCCAGGGGTGGGGGTGGCGGATGTGAACAGTCATCTCCCCCCCCACCTTATAAGGGAGTCCTCCCCCCTCATTAGTCCGTAGCCCCCCTCCCTCATCACTTGCATCATCACGCCTCCCCTCCATCTGTGACAGTAGTAGCGCCCCCCCTGTGGCCATCGTCAGCTATCCCCCCCCCCCTGCTCCTGGGCTGAAACAAAACCCCCCTGGTGATCATCGCAGACAGAAGAAGAGGGAGAGAGAGAAGGAGAAGAATAAGAATAAGAAGAAGGGAGAGAGAGAGGAGAAGAAGCGAAGAAGAAGAGGGAGAGAGAGAAGGAAAAGAAGAAGAAGAAGAAGAAGAAGAAGAAGAAGGAGAGAGAGAGAGAGAGAGAGAGAGAGAGAGAGAGAGAGAGAGAGAGAGAGAGGAGAGGAGAAGAAGAGAAGAAGAAGAAGGGAGAGAGAGAGGAGAATAAGAGAAGAAGAAGAGGGAGGGAGAGAAGGAGAAGAAGAGGAAGAAGAAGGTAGAGAGAGAAGAGAATAAGAGAATAAGAGGAGGGAGGGAGAGAAGGAGAAGTAGTAGTAGTAGTAGAAGAAGAAGAAGAAGAAGAAGAAGAAGAAGAAGAAGAAGAAGAAGAAGAAGAAGAAGAAGAAGAAGAAGAAGAGAGAGAGAGAGAAGGAGAAGAAGAGAAGAAGAGAAGAAGAAGAAGGAGAGAGAGAGAGAGGAGAAGAATAGAAGAAGAAGAAGAAGAAAAGAAGAAGAAGAAGAGGGAGAGAGAGAAGGAGAAGAAGAGAAGGAGAGAAGAAGAGGAAGAAGAAGAAGAAGAAGGAGAAGAGAGAGAGAGAAGGAGAAGAAGAGAAGAGGAAGAAGAAGAAGAAGAAGAAGAAGAGAGAGAGAGAGAAGGAGAAGAAGAGAATATGAAGAAGAAAAAGGAGAGAGAGAGAGAGAGAAGAGAGAGAGGGAGAGAGAGAGAGAGAGAGAGGGAAGCTTCTTCTCCCCCCTCCTCAAAGAGAGGTCACACACCCCTTTTGTCTTTTCCTCCACTCAAGGAGAGGCGATGAATCTTGCATAGGAGAGTGCAAGAATTCTATCACTCGTACACACATCTTTGAGTATGGGCCCGAAGCGTAGTTCCACAAAGATGGCCAGAAACCCTACAAGCGTGGATGGAGGTTCGAAACAAGGTGGCACCGTAACCGCGAATGGGTCATCAGGCATCAATACCACTGGAATCACGGTATCACTCCAAACCTAGGTTGCTCTGTTATTAAATCATAGGTTATAATTATCACGGTGAAAAATCATATTCACATGCATCGCATTAATTGTACGTTTGATAATTTCCTAGGTATGAACTTAGTTGTGATGTATGTAACAAGCAAGATAATTTCAGTCGTAAGATGTCATCATAATAGGTAGAATTGATTAGAAATTGCATCGTAAGTTACCAAAAATTCTTGCATAAAGTGCATTGCTCCTTGCACAAGTTCTTGTTTAAAATGCATTTCTGAGGACATTCAAAGAAGCAAAGTGCATCTCCATATCGCAAGATGGATTCTAAGGTACATGTAATAATCTGCTAAAAAGATTAAAGTGCAACTAGGCTCATACAATGATCACATAAAGTTAGATCATTCAAGAAGGTTATAGATCATGTAAATAATTACATAGAGGATAATGTTAAGGTTGCATGCATAGAAAATACCTTCGCATGTGTGGCTTAAAATATCATGTGGATTATATCAAAATTGTAAGCATTGAAAGAAGGCATGGCATTACATTGCATGCATTAAAGTTGTTGGGGAAAATTCAACGTTGTTTGTAATTTACCAAATGGGACTGCGATCCATGAATCCCATGTCAAAGCCCTTGGTGACTTCAAGAGGGATAGGTAAAATCTTAGTGCTTGTGAGCATTATTAAGAGGGCTTAAGAAGGTTATACTTAAAGTCAGAGTAGGAATTGTTCTAAACAGAACCGTCTTGATCGGCCATGGTCAAGGGGATAGACAATCTTGATCAATTAAGATCAAAGATAAAGGTACATAGGTACTTCGAGGGATCTAGGAGATAACCAGCAAGTTAACCGATCGAGGACAATGGGGTTGTCCATGATCTATTTTACAAGAAGACCTAAGGTAAGGATAATTAGGTCGGTAGGGTACAAACCCTAATCCAAAGATAAAAGGGAAACATGCAACCTAGCTTGCCAAGCCCTTGGAATCTCGCCAAGTCGCGAACGATCCAGGATCGAATGCTGGGAGCATTTGGGAAGAAGGAATCACACCTTAGTAGTTGGTTGTACAAACAACCTCTGAGATGATCATGATTGTACACTTAGGTACATTGTTTGAACTTCTTTGCTCAAGGAACTACTCAAGGAAAAACACTTAATGCTTCAGGTTAAAGGCCTGGAGGGAGTGGTAGGTTCAGTTACCTCCGACTGCCTGCCTAGCCCTATCCAAGGGGGTTGTCAGCCATACCGGGTATGTGGACCGAACCCACTGGGAGAGGTCTCTCCATGGGTGCTGCTTGGAGTGGGAGGACGCTTGGGTGCCAAGGGAGGCTCTGGCTATAAATTCCTTGCCTCTGGATCCCTCACAAGAGGCCGATGTGACTCGAGATGGGATCTCGAGGCCTGTGTACTAGTCTACGGGCAGAACTTGGAGTAGCAATCCTATTGATTTCTGGGATAGCCTTCGGGCATGATACTTGATGTATTCTGGGACTATGATAAATAAAGATCAAATATTTGAAAAAGGAACTTGCTCGAATTTGTTTTTGTGTCAGTGCCTAAGTTACATAAAGGAACCTATGTTTAAATTGATTAATTAAGGAAGCTGCTTTTGCATGTCAAACATAATGTGGTAGGTAATTAGATAACTAAGCAAATCGAGGAAAGTGTGGTGGATGTGACTTGGGTCCCGTCCTACGGAAGGATGGTCTCGATTAGCTCGGAACTTTTCTCAAAAGATGAGATAACGAGACTATGAAGACCTAGCATCAGTAGAGTTAGAATCCCGATTTATGTTGTTTTAGGGGAACGGAATGGGACTATGCCTTATGGGTGGAGAGATCCCCATCAAGGATCAAGATCCGAAGCTAAAGACAAAGTCTCATGAATTATCTTCCCGATGGGCTGCTAAGACCTTAGGGAGATCCCCATCAAGGATCAAGATCGGAAGCTAAAGACGAAGTATCATGAATTCTCCATCAGTAGTGGGCTTGTCTACTTTAGGACAAGATTATGTATCCCTGCAAGCCAAACTCTCAAGCAAAAGATACTTTGGGAAGCCCATGACTCCCATTTCTCAGGACATCCTTGTTATGCCAAGACCCTTAATATGGTCATCAGAAAGAGCTATTATTGGGAAAGGCTCAAGGGTGACGTACTCAAATATGTCACTGAATGTTTGTCTTGTCAACGCATTAAGGTAGAACATGTTAAAATGTATGGGAAATTGCAACCACTTGACATTCCCCAAATGAAATGGGAATTCATTAGTATGGACTTCATTGTTGGCTTACCCCAAGTTCAGGGAGGATATAACTCTATTATCGTTGTAGTAGATATGCTCACCAAGGTCTTCAGACATCGCAAGATTATTCATCAAGGAAATATTCAAGCTTCATGGGTTACCCAGAATAATCATTAGTGATCGTGACTCTCTCTTCACATCACACTTCTGGAGGGCTATCTTTGAGGCTATTGGAACTCAACTCTATTTCAGTACAGCTTACCATTCCCAAATTGATGGTCAAACAGAATGAATCAATCAAGTCATTGAAGATATGCTTAGGGCATACTGTTGTCGCGAATCCAAAAAGTGGATTCAATACTTACCACTAGTTGAGTTTGCCTACAGTTCTTCTTACCAAACAGAGTATTCAGATGACCCCTTTCCAAGCATTGTATGGGCATGATTGTCGTACCCCTTTGAACTTCTCAGATCCAACTTTGAGCATAGAAGCTTCAAGGCAAATGCTGGAAGACATGGATGATCAAATCAAATCAATAAGACAAGACATTCAAGCTGCCAAGGATAGACAGAAGGCTTACACTGACTTGAAACAGCAAGACAGATCCTTCGTTAAAGGTGACTTGGTTTTCATCCATGTACGCCCTAAAAAGAGTTCACTATCCTTGGGAGATTACAAGAAGCTAAGTCCAAGTTGTGGATCTTATAAGATCACTAAGTGGCTAGGACCTAATGCTTACAGACTACAGCTGCTCGCAACTATAAAGATTCGTAATGTATTTCACGTTAGCCTATTGAGGAAGTATCTACCTAATCCGAATCATGTACTTGACGATCAGCAAATTGTAATGCCTAGCCAAGGAGTCCTTGAGCTACGGCCTGATAGAATCCTAGATGTTAGGGAGAGGCATTTGAGATCAAGGACCTTCAGAGAATACCTCATCCAATGAAAAGATTATCCAGAAGAGGATGCCACCTGGATGGACGAAAATACTCTCAACCAACAATACCCCCAGGTCTTCTCGAGATGAGGACATCTCGATTCATCTAAGGGGGAGAGGATGTAATATCCCTTGCGCCCCCGTTCCTTCCCCCCCATGCGAACCCCCCCTTAAAATTTTTAAAATCAACACAAATTTTTTTACTCCCTCTCTCTCCCCCTGCCGACTGCATGGCGGGGAGAGAGAGAGAGAGAGAGAGAGAGAGAATGAGTTAATGAAAAGGGGGGGCATGCAGCCCCCCCAAGTGGGGGGTGGCGATTGTGAACAGCCGTCTCCCCCCCCCCCCCCCCCCCCCCGTCAGTCCGTAGCCCCCCTCCCTCATCACCTGCATCATCATGCCCCCCCTCCATTTGCGATAGCATTAGCGCCCCCCCTGAAACAAAACCCCCTAGTGATCATCGCAGACAGAAGAAGAGGGAGAGAGAGAAGGAGAAGAAGAGAAGAAGAAGAAGGGGGAGAGAGAGAGGAGAAGAAGATAAGAAGAAGAGGGAGAGAGAGAAGAAGAAGAAGAAGAAGAAGAAGAAGAAGAAGAAGAAGAAGAAGAGAGAGAGAGAGGAGAAGAAGAGAAGAAGAAGAAGGGAGAGAGAGAGAGGAGAAGAAGAGAAGAAGAAAAGGGAGGGAGAGAAGGAGAAGAAGAGAAGGAGATAAGAAGATGAAGAACAAGAAGAGAGAGAGAGAAGGAGAAGAAGAGAAGAAGAAGAAGAAGAAGAAGAGAGAGAGAAAGGAGAAGAAGAGAAGAAGAAGAAGAAGAAGAGGGAGAGAGAGAAGGAGAGGAAGAGAAGGAGAGAAGAAGAGGAAGAAGAAGAAGAAGAAGAAGGAGAAGAAGAGAGAGAGAGAGAAGGAGAAGAAGAGAAGAGGAAGAAGAAGAAGAAGAAGAAGAAGAGAGAGAGAGAGAGAGAGAGAACGAGAAGAAGAGAAGAGGAAGAAGAAGAAGAAGAGAGAGAGAGAGAGAGAGAGAGAGAGAGAGAGAGAGAAGAGAGAGAGTGTGTGTGTGTGTGAGTGAGTGAGAGAGAGAGGGAAGTTTCTTCTCCCCCCCTCAAAGAGAGGTCACACACCCCTCTTGTCGTTTCCGAAAATACGCCCCTCCCCCTTCAATCTCTTCCTCCACTCAAGGAGAGGCGGTGAATCTTGCATAGGAGAGTGTGAGAACTCTATCACTTGTACACGTGTCTTCGAGTATGGCCCCGAAGCGTAGTTCCACAAAGATGGCCGAAAACCCTGCAAGCGTCGATGGAGGTTCGAAACAAGGTGGGACTGCAACCGCAAACGGGTCATCAAGCATCAATACCATTGAAATCACGGCATCACTCCAAACCCAGGTTGCTCTGTTATTAAATCATAGGTTATAATTATCACGGTGAAAAATCATATTCACATGCATCGCATTAATTGCGTGTTTGATAATTTCCTACGTATGAACTTGGTTGTGATGTATGTAACAAGCAAGATAATTTCAGTCGTAAGATGTCATCATAATAGGTGGAATTGATTAGAAACTGCATCATAAATTACCAAAAAATCTTGTATAAAGTGCATTGCTCTTTGCACAAGTTCTTGTTTAAAATGCATTTCTGAGGACATTGAAAGAAAAAAAGTGCATCTCCATATAGCAAGACGGATTCTAAGGTACATGTAATAATCTGCTAAAAAGATTAAAGTGCAGCTAGGCTCATACAATAATCACATAAAGTTAGATCATTTAAGAAGGTTATAGATCATGTAAATAATTACATAGAGGATAATGTTAAGGTTGCATGCATAGAAAATACCTTCGCATGTGTGGCCTAAAATATCATGTGGATCATATCAAAACTATAAGCATTCAAAGAAGGCATGGCATTACGTTGCATGCATTAAAGTTGTTGGGGAAAATTCAACGTTGTTTGTAATTTACCAAATGGGACTGCGATCCATGAATCCCATGTTGCAAAGTTGGAAAGGTTGTGGAGGGCAAGTGCAATTCAAAGGTTGGAGAAAGCAGTTGAGCAACACTGATTTGGAGAAATTGACAAATGGCTTCCATCATTTGGAATTTTCAACAATAGCTTATCCCTACTCTATGTAGCTATTGGCATGATTTGGGGAATCATTATGGGCAAGCAACTACTATTGGTTATCCATTTGGGGCATCTACTACCACACAATGTTCAAGGCCTAAAAGATAAAATATTTCTCTATTATTGCTTATCTCACCCACATGCTTGATGCATGACCAATTTGGTGGAGAAAATGTATATTTGAAGCTTCATCTTAGACTTTAAAGTGCTAACATTTAATCCCAATTCTATAATGAATAAGATTTAGGAACATGGATGGGCTTGGGATGCATGCATGCATGTTTTGACTATGCATGAAGGTGATTAATGTAAATTCAATCAATGGACAACTGATGGAAGGTATCTAATGGTCTCTAAAAGAGCTAAAGTGCATGCAATAGGAGAAGACTCAATTTTTCTCCATAGTTTGAATCTTGATTTGTTAAGATAGCCTTTTAGGGCATTTGTTTATACAATTGTGCACTAACGATATGGTGCAATCCCAAAAAATTTGCCCATTTTTGCTTCAATTAAGTAGTCCACTTAGCCTTGAAAGTGTGGATATCTTACTTTTTGAGAAAGAAGAGTTTATTTAAGAAAATTTAAAAAAAGAAATCTCTGTCTCTCTCTCTCTCTCTCTCTCTCTCTCTCTCTCTCTCTCTCTCTCTCTCTCTCTCTCTCTCTCTCTCTCTCTCTCTCTCTCTCTCTCTCTCTCTCTCTCTCTCTCTCTCTCTCTCTCTCTCTCTCTGTGTTGCAAAATAAAAGGGCAATGCTCTTACGTGAAATAGTGCACAGTTATTAGAATAGAACAGGGCTTTACTTAATGAAACTTGAAAGGATTTTGAGCTCTCAATCTAGTTTTCTACTTTGACAAAGCTTTAGTATTTCTTCATTGCAATACATCAAATCTTAGGATGAAATAAAAGGAACTACAAGAAGGGCTACCAAGGTCTTGGGGCCAATCAGTATTAGCTCATTTCTTTTCATGAAGATAGTGTTCAGATGGCAAGCTCAACACATGCAAACATTTACAATGGACTACTTGGTTAGATGGTTCTTTAGTGTCTGGGATAAAGGCACATGTGCCAAGCCACCCGTGTATTAGTTACACTACCAGTACCCACATACCCGCACACCTATACACTACAGGTGTGACCGGCTCCCATCATTGTCACTTCATTCTTTATTCTTCCAGTGACATTTGAATAAAGGGAAGGCCATTCACACATTGTGTTATTGGAGTTTCCACATCTTGTCTCTCTCTCTCTCTTGCTCTTGCTCCTTCCACCATAGCTCTTTCTTATGCTCCGTGCTTCCACTTCAGGGATCACTCCCTTCAACACTAGTATTAGAGCATTGCACTGACATTAGGGAATCAACCCAACATTGCTTCAGCTTGTGGAGAAAAGCTTCAGCTCACAATTTCAATGGTGGCCATGGATTCTTCACCCTGAGGTATGCATCGAGCTCTACTTTCTCATCGACTTCTTCCTGTTACCTGAGGCTTTGTCCCAAGGCTTTCCTAGGACCTACTGAGCTTCCTCAGTGCCCCATTCCACCCAAAAGAGGTAGTAGAAGTAACCAACAATTTGACATGAATCGCACCTATTTTTTGCCCCTCTTCCCTAATTAATCTACTAATTTGCTTCATCCTGCCTCATCTCTGGCTCCTAGCATTGCTCCCGACCTTTGGATAATCACTTGGCATTGTACCCAATATCTTTGGCATGAGTTTGGACATGAATTGGGGTTCGTGGGTTTAGCCATTAACTCATAGTTTATGATAGTTTGCTATATTATAGTTCTAGATAGTCCTTCACTCATTGCTAGAGGTCACTTATGCTTCACGAGATGTCTATTTGATGCTAGATGTAACGTGCCCCCTTGACACGTTTTAGTAGTCCATCGAGAGTTTGATTTAAAAGACGTTGCTTGGCACTCCAACAAAATGTCACAGGGTTTGTCGGATAGAAAATCCCGAGTCTACTTCACAACGAAGTGTATCGGCCAACCCTGTTAGGATCGACTTGAATCTTTCTGTGTTTCTAGTAGTCAAGTCATGCTACAGCCTTCTAGCATCAGATCTACTTTGCACAGAGCATCTAAACTGAGGCAAACTCATATCGCACTTAGTTCAAAGAGAATGGGAAATGAGACAGATGCATCACTCAACCTCTCTACCTGTAGGGTAAAGTCCCATTCCGGTCCCCTAAAACAATACGAGCCAGGGTTCTACCCTACATTATCTAAGATCAATATGTCATCGCGACTTGAATGTTGAGAAGCCTCCCAGTTCTCTAGGACCACCCTGTCATAGGACGAACCTGTCAGGGGTTCCGCCCACCTGCTGCCCTTGATAGCTTTAGTTTTATACTTACCTAAGGGCACATTAGTAGTAACACATACAAGCAGCTTCCTTAATTACCCCGTTAGCCACATAATTTATGCACTGACACAAAAACAATTCACACAAATTCCTTGAAATGTAAAATTAATATCAAAATTTCAATCTGAGATACAAATTCTGTCTATAGGATGATTCATGCAATCTGTAAGGATACATCTTATTTTCCTCCAAGTTCCCGCCCTTGCGCTAGTAACATGGCCTCGAGAATCCATCTCGAGTCATGTAGATTGTTTGAGTAGGACCCAGAGGCGAGGAATTTACAGCTAGAGCCCCCCTGTTATCCAAGCATCCTCCTATCATCAAACTAATCCATGGAGAGACCTCTCGTGGTGGGTTCGGTCCAAATTCTCATCACGGTTATTTAGAACCCCCTTGGATAGGGTTGGTGTCCAGCTAGGGGCAGTTTGGCGCGCCCTCCATGAATTTAACTTGATTCATTATACCACTTTCTTATGAGAGCTTGGGTCAAACAATCCTTCCACAGACTGTGCTCCTAAAATTACAAGCACAAATAGTAATGTGGGCGAGTGCTCAGAACACTTGCTAAGGTGGAGTTCCTTTTTGAACACTTAGCATTCAGCCTTCGGATTTTTTCTTGCCTTGGTGTCAACTACAATGGCCCTCTGTGGGGGTAGGGAATACCCTTGTTTTGTCCCTCATTCTTATGCGATAAGAATGAGAATTTACAGAATTGGTCTTACATCCAATCAACACACCCCTTTATTTTTTATTGGTAAATTTTCCATAGTTTCTATAGCTCATGGGTTGGGTTTTTGGCATGATTTTAGATAATCCAATCTAGGATCCCCAAGGTCCATTTGAGGGTGGCTCCATCCTCTTGAGATTCTATTACGAATTTTTGATTCTACTCCAAATTCCGTTAAGAGTTTCTCTCCTTTAGGGTTCCATGATGGAAATCTTTTGCTCAATCCTCTTGCGAGGGTAAGGATAACTTAGTTCATTTTAGTTAGCTCTTGTCCAATTGCAAGCTTTAGGTATGATATTAGACTAGTGGAGAGGGTCCTTCCCTTGACATTAGATGCGTCAATTTAAGTGGTATCATGCCCAGAAAGTTTATCTAGAGGGATTCTTGAATCTAGTAATGGCTAATGACTGGGTTTGATCCTCTCGCTAATGTTGTTCTATTAAAACTATCTCAGCTTTGTATCATTTTTCAATCTACCTTGTGATTGAGTTCTTGGTTATTACCATCAAAAGAATGACCTTGCAAATTTTCCTTCTACAAGCCAACTTTAGTACAAATTACGATGAAGACCATGTCCTAGGCATAGTACAATCAAAGTTATATCTACGATATTGAGAAAAATCAGGATGCAAGTTTTTAACACCCCTGAGAGCAATGCTTTCCATGTAATGCACATTTCTTCATGCTTATGCAAGCTATTTCTTCTAAGCATGCCTTGAGATACCATTCCTTACAATTATTCAATTTTAGAATTCTAAAGATGCATCTTATAACCAAAGAGATATTGGCGCATACACATAAGAGTACAACTTTACGAGTCAAAGATGAAGATTTTCAACACATACATATACTCTTCGTGGCGGATTAATGCAAGTGTTGCTAGTTGTGTGATTTTTAAGAGTGAGAATGACCCATGACTTACAAGTAGCTCTCTACAAAATTAACTCTAATTTCATGTATCAATTTGTTCAATTTTATGTAATAAAACATGATCATTTCAATTGACCATTTCAATGCAAGGAAATATGATCTTTTTTAAGTCGAAACTATTTCCTTTATCTATTATTTTCTACGTAGGAAAAATTATCGATAGCACCTATTATTCAAGGATGTATTGTCCACACCCGAAACCTGAGTTATTGTTTGTCATACTGCCTTGTCTAGTAACTCCATTAAGGTTTGTGGGATTTCCACCAACGTGAGGCAATTTTTGCTTGGAGGCCATCTGAAGACTCGAATAATCTCCAACCCGGGTAGGTTGAATCCGCTCCTTGCGATGCGTCCTTGGAAGATGATTTTCTCCTTAATGAGAGAAAATATTACGTGGGAACCCCTCCTAAGGAGGGAGATTGGAAAACTCTCTCTCTCTCTCTCTCTTAGACTCTCTCTCTTTCTCTCTCTCTCTCTCTCTCTCTCTCTCTCTCTCTCTCTCTCTATCTCTATCTCTCTCTATCTCAGCATAGTTTTTGGCAAGGGGGGAGAGGTGGTATTGATCGTCTTTTTCCGCACGGGGGGGAGGGGGGGTTTATAGGGGAGAGAAGGGTTATTATGTAGGGGTTGTGATGGAGGCCCTCTCCTCCACCTAGGTGACTAGATTGGTGGCCTGCCACCATGCAGTCTACATTGGGGGGGAAAGAGATAGTGGGGGGGAGAGAGGTGGCACACATGTGCCCCTCCTCCCCATCAACGTCATCATCGTCTTCATCTTCGTCGTCATCTTCATCATCTACTACTTCCCTCCCTCCTACCAACTTGCACTGTCAATAGGGGGGAAGTAAAAAAATTTCAATTAATTTAAATGATTTAGCGGGGGGTCCTATGGGTCACAGAAAAAGGGGGTTATTACAGCTGATCATGTTGGGATGTTATGCCAATGTATGTTATACCAATGTATTAGAATGCTATGGGACTAATTTGAGCACTCTTTTTCTTATTTTTACAAAGGTCTTTCATTGTTGTAATAAGCAGGGTTGAAGCTCATTTGGTCAATGAAATACATGCCCATTTCTTCTGGGGTGCTTACCAACTACTTGGGTTGATATACCGATGCTTATGGTTTCTACTACATGCTTTTTCATGTTTCTGGCTTGCTTTCGATCTAATATTGGAGCTTTGAATCTTGACATTGGTTGTTAGTCACTATTATGTATGGCTATTTGATACTCTAGTAAGAGCTTTGCAAGTTACTCGGGTTGGATGCTCCTAGATATATGCTACTTGGATCTTGGATGTATGGATACCTTCCACATGATTTTTGGAGATTTGTTTGCTCATCTAGCATTTGAATTTTGTTCTAGTGTGGGATTCACTAGTTGACACTTGGATATTACATTGAGAATTTGGTTACACAATTGAGCTTGAGGGTCTTACAGTGAGACTGTGGGACTTGGTGATGTGTACATGCTCTTGTCATGCTTTATGTACATAGTTTATAAGTGGGCTGATTTGACATTCCTCTTGGGTTGGCATCTATCTCTATCATAATGTTATTAGTGATGTATGCATCATGGTTGGTTATGTACTAAGCTTTTGTTACATTGCTCAGTCCATATTGTGCCTTTGGTTGGTCTCTTCTATTATCCATGTGATACCCACTCTATGCATGATGGTTATGCCTATGGGATGTATCTTAGCCTGACACATTGATCATTTGACAATTCTCAATGCCAATTTCATATTCATTCACCACTAGTTGGAGCTATTCCCTAGTAGTTGCAATTTGTCTCTTATATCAATGATTGCCCCTCTTTTGCATTGATTTCTTAATAATGTACTTCATCTTCAACATGTTATAATTGTAGTTTATTGCACTATTTATGCAAGCAATTACCTTCATTTGACACTTCTTTGCATTGAGTTTGTGGATAGTTCATTACTTGGTTAGTACTCCTTGTTTCCGACCTGATTTACCAATGGTTTTAGGGTTGTTTGCAGTAATTAGAGTAGCCTTTTTTGACAAATTGTGCAATTGTTTGCCTTCATTATGACTAGTAGCTTGAGTGGTAGTGCTATCTTTAATATTGACAAGTTAGACGGCACCAACTATAGCTACTAGAAGGCCCAAATCTAGCAAGTTTTAGTGCAAAAAGTGCAAGTTAGGCCTTTGAAACATAAGGGTATCAAGCCCGAAATTATGGATGCAAAGGATTGGAATAAATTAGAGGAGCTATGTAAGTCCACCACCATATTATCCCTCTCTAAGTAGGTATTATATAATGTTGTCTCTAATGGGCAGTCTGCATGGAAATTATGGAAAAAGATTCGCAATGTCTATGATAAGCACCCGCTTCTCAAATGTATTGACTGAAGCAACTCATGGACCTTTGCATGAAGGAGGGCATTTCTATATCAACTCATTTAAATGAGTTTCATTCCATTATCAGTCATTTATCTTCACAGAGGGGATTGAATTCAAGGGCACACTTATTTCCTTGTTCCTCTTAGTTACGTCGCATGAATGCCAATATACCTATTGATGGGTTACAATTACAAGATGTAGAGGGTGTACTCTTGACTGAAGAGGTTAACAAAAATAATGTCGATGCTTCCCGCACCTCTCATTCTTTGATAGTCAAAGGCAATACTAATAGGAATGGTAATGACTACCATGGGAGGGACTCTCAGTAGTCTCACTCTCAGTCATGTGGACAGTCTTGTAGTGTTAACCCTAGTGCAAGACAGAGAAAAAGGAAGCAAAGTGCAAGGTAGAGAAAAAGAAGGCAAAAGAAAATTCAAGAAAATTCAAAAATGTGGAACAAAGTGGAAAAAGGTAGCCCGTCAACAGAAGGATAAGAGGAGAAAAGGCCAAAAGCACAAGGGCAACCTTAAAAGTCAAGGAAAAGGCAAATGCACATTTTAAAATGTAAAAGTGCCCCTAATTTTTTGTAAAAGAGAGCCAGCCTCTCTCCTCTGTGCAAGTTGTAAAGAGTAGATGGGCATAGGTAAAGGCATAATGTAAATAGAAGGGAATAGGAAAAGAGAACCTTGGCAAGATGGCCAGTCATGCAAAAAAGGGGATGGGTGCCCAAAACGATAAGGTCATGTATAAAAGCCAAAAAGTGAATAGAGAAGCTCATTCTTGTTGGTGTGTGGCAAAAGTGGCTCTTCTTCTTGTTTGCTTTCAAAGTTGGAAGCATGAGAGAGTATGCACAAGAGGGGAACAGAGAACTCAAGTACAAGAACAAGATCTTGTTTAGTCAGTTGTTCAAGGTACAACTAGTACACTCTCCTCAACTGTGAGTGTGTACTTTGGGCTGTTTATATAGCCTCTGGAGAAGTTAGGGTTAGGGTTTCCCCTTGCTTACCTATCCTCCATTCCATTTACATCTAGCTACCCTTATCCTCTCCAGTGTAAGGAGAGTTCCCATGCTTACTTCTCAACACCCCCCCTCAATGACAGGTCGCATTGGATAAAACATGATATGATGCCCCTCCTTAATCCACAATGAGATGCCTTTATAAATCAGGCTACAAAAGAAGGTTATACTTAGAGAGTGTTACAAGACTCAAAAGAGTCAGTCATCTGTGGATTGGGAGGCAAAGTTGGCCTCCCATTCCTTAGGTACTTCTAAAACACTAGGACACACTGGTGATATGCCCGGTCTTTTTGTATTTATTGCACTTCATTTTGTCAAGATATTTCTTTCAGCAATTGCTTACAATATGCCCTTTTTTTTAAACAGAAGGAGCACCTAGTAGAAGCTATATGAACTAACATTTGATCATGGGAAGTAAATGCTAAAGTCCCTTCAGTATGGTTTCTCTTTTCTTCATCTAGGCAAGACTTGATGGTACTTGCTAAGGTTGGGTTCGAGATATTAGTTAGGGTAGTCACAAGAGTCAAAAAGACCTTCTTCACGGACTTCAAAAGGATGGCAATGGCATCTTCATCATGAATTGGTGCTTGAATGGAGGCCAGTTGTACCATGAGCCCTTTCGTATGTGAAATAAACTTGCTTAGATCTTCTCCATGTTTGTACTCCAAGCTAAAAAACTCAATCTTTAGAAAGATCTTGGAGTTCTTCCCTGTAGCCCCATAGAGCATTTCAAGCTCATCCCACTTCTCCTTGTAGCAGTGGATAGTTAGTCAATATGATGAATGAAAGATTCATCCAAATGAAGCATGATGAAGTGGGATGAGCATTTCAAGCTCATCCCACTTCTCCTTGTAGCAGTGGATAGTTAGTCAATATGATGAATGAAAGATTCATCCAAATGAAGCATGATGATGGCATGAGCCCTTTCATCGTCTTCTACATCAAGAGAACTAGATGGGTTAATAACTTTGGTCCCTTTTATGAAGGGTTAGTAGCCTCGTTCCATCAATTTATATTTTACTAGGACTTTCCAAGGATGGAAATCTTTTCCATTAAACTTGCGAATTTGAGGCCTTTCATCTACATAGGTCATGGCCATTATAGGAAGGTCTTACCTATTGCCTTGAGAAATGGTAGTGTCTAGTCCTTCACAGTGGCCAAGTACAAACCAAATAGCATAACTAATAGCCCTAAAAATGATAACCAACTTTAAAGCTATAGAGATGAAAAAGGTTGGAAATCATACATATGTAATATCTCAAGATATGATTTTGGAGATCTTGTTCTTCGAACAACCCTTGATTTAAGCTTTACTATTTTTCTAGGTTTCAACTCTATGCTGTGGGATGAATCAGAGGAGAGCACAATAACACTCATTTCTTTGATTTACCAGTAGCAACTAGTAAGGAGCATCAGCTAAATGCATTAGTAGTGCTAAGAAGAACTCTTACCAATATCCATTCTAGTACTCATAATGTAGGTTGATGTTTACACGCTTAATATTGTCCATGGAATGAGCAGTACTGTGTATTTAAGCTCCACAGGGCAGGAAAAAATCTTGACAAGTGTTTTTTAGTGATTAAAATCACTATTGATAATGCCATGGTTGAGAAAAAATGAAAATGAGTGAGCATGAAGCTCCTTGGCTATGGCTACTAGAAACCCATAGTTAGGGTTTGACTGATTGCAACCACCACAAGAGGAATTTCTCCAACCCCTCTTAGAGGGAGATAGCCCACTGGGGGGGCTTTGAAAGCCCTATGGTGGCCCCCATGATTGTGCCTTCTACAGGAGGAGATTCATCTCATGGTAGGTCATTGTCAGAAACTACGCCGAATTTGTGTTTGATGCAATGTCATCCTTCTACGTGGCCAATGTGGGGGCTTGAGGTGCTAGGCTGCTGTGCCTTGAGTTGGAGAAGAGTTCTTTAGAAGAGACCTTGAACTGAAACCTCCTCCTTTTTTTCTCCCCAAGTCCTCCATCAGAGGTGGGTCTAGTTGTGGATATGGTGGTCAAGAGCTAAGAGGTAGAAAATGAAGGCTCATGTGCACTTAATGATGTAGGGAAGCTGAGAGAATGAAGGATCAAAGATGGCTCTGATACCATGTTGAAAATGAGAGTTGTAAGCATGAGAGAGTGTGCACAAGAGGGAGAGAGAGAGAGCTCAAGTACAAGAACAATATCTTGTCTAGTCAGTTGTTCAAGGTACAACTAGTACACTCTCCTCAATTGTGAGTGTGTACTTTGGGCTATTTATATAGCCTCTAGAGAAGTTAGGGTTAGGGTTTTCCCTTTCTCCCCTGTCCTCCAATCCATTTACATCTAGCTATCCTTATCCTCTCCAGTGTAAGGAGAGTTTCCATGCTTACTTCTCAACACTTCTTCTCTTCTTCTTCTTGCTTGCTTGTGCTTGTGCTTGTGCTTGAGAGAGGAAGTGTCAAAGTGTGAGGGAGTGAGTGTGTGAGGGCCAGGGACCATGGTGGAGAAGCTCTCCATCTTCTTCTCTCTTCTTCTCTTCTCTTCTCTTGTCTCATGTGCGTGGCTATGGAGCATGGAGCTTGAAGGTGGAGGATTGAGGTTGCCTAAGCTTGCACCTCGGATCATGTAGCTACCAATGTGCTTGAGAGAGAAGGGTACTCAATCGGGCATTGAGGTAAGCTCACTACACTCGTAGGCTTGAGAGCGTGTACGGCTATATGAGAGATAACCATTGGCATTTAGCTTGAAACACTTAAGCAATAAGTGGTCCATGGATCTTGGCAGTCGAGTGAAAGCTCCCACATTTTGGTTCCATTGCCAAGACCAATGGACTTGAGCCTTGAGTGCTTGCATGCTCTGAATTGAGCATTGGAGGATTTTCCCCAAATTGGTGCTTGAGGTAAATAGGTGGGAAGAAAGGGCATTTGATCTTCATTGCAAGTGAGTGTATTGGATTTTGAAGTTTGGATAAGCTAGTTTGATTAGCATTAGCATTTGATTGTGATTTGTAGGCATTTAGGTAGGAAAAAATAGGGAAAGAGAATAAAAACCACAATAGGGTTTTGTGTAACAGCGGGCCTAAATAGAAGGAAAATGGGGTTGAAATCTAGGAAAGAAGAGAAAAAAAGCATCCAAGGAGTGTTGGAGAGGGGATCTAAAACCTTGAGAAAGGGGAAAGAGAGCTCTTTTTAGTTTCAAGGTTAGAGAGAGAGAGAGAGAGAGAGAGAGAGAGAGAGAGAGAGAGAGAGAGAGAGAGAGAGAGAAAGAGCTAGAGCTCTAGGGCAAAGACAAGATCAAGCGCACCAATTCAGAGGTTTTCGACTACCCCAAGTACACATAAACCTTCTTTAGCACTTCATCATTAAGTCTAGATGTCCCACGGCTTAGCATCAGCTACAGAGATCAAACAAATCAAGATTTTGCCTTGTGATTTGTTTTTGCTGCCAGAATCAAACACACGTCACAGAGTTTGATTCCCAAAAATCAAGCTACTCGGACTTGGACAGACTAATTTGGCCCACTCTGACACCTACAATTTCTCATCCAATCGGACATCTCTAGCCAGCCCGAGTCAAACAAACTCAAAATTAGATAGCTAGACTTAGATCCCACCCGATCGGGACAATTGTCCACCAACTCGGACCATCCGATTTAGACAATCAACTCAAACACAAGACTTGGACTTTGACAGTCTGATTTGCTCACTTGGACTTGGACCATCCAATTTGCTCACTCAGACTAACCCAAAATCAGACAATCCAATTCTAGGAATCAGATATCTAATAATCAAACACACTAACTAGAACTTGGAAATTGATCAATCCAACACATCCCAAGCTAGGTAGATCTCAAACCAAAGCAAAGAAACACCCCTATAGGCATCCAGACACATCGAACAGCTCATATAGCCTCTAGACTTCAAAGATCACAACTCAGCCGCCTAGGAAGCGACCTCGAACAAAGCCTCTTAGACAACCCATTCGAAATGTCTTAAAGAACCCAAACAAACCTGTTGGGATGAGCATTACCTAAGGGAGTGGACTAGAAAAGTGTGCTACATCACATTATTTTCTTCACAGTCACACACCGTATGAATAATCACTTGAAGTGCACTGAGAAAGCAGAAAGCCTAATTTTGCATTGTGCACACAAAAAGAAGCACCCCACGAACACCTGAGCGCATTTAAATTTGAGGACTGGCTGAAGTAACAAGGAACTCACATACAAGATAAGCAACATGAATGAACCCACTAATAGGAGAAGATCCTCAAATCTCAAACGGGCTGCCAAGGATACCAAGTATCAAAAGCAAGAGAAGACCGACATTGTTAGGAACTCAACCTTGCCTGAGTTGGATCAATTTAAATCTACTAGACCAAGAGGCCGACAAGATGGTAGGACCAAGCTCCAATCATGAAAATGACCAACTCAACTTGGGAGATTTTCTAGTCAATATCTAGCAGATGATCAATCAATATGATTTACAAACCAAGACCGAGCATCATGGTAGGTCGGCTGAGAATATCATAGCTAACCTTGAGAAAGAGCATAGATTTGGCCAAGAAGACACTATAGGGCATAGCTACTTACAACCAGGGACAGTGAGCTCAAAGGCAAAGGTAGGAAATAGAAATGTAAGAGGTCCAATGAGTTTTAGTGCTTGCCAATCAGAATTGGATAGGACCCAATGCAGAGAAGGAAAGATGCTAAAATCCGAAGCGAGCTTCTCAAGAAGTGCCTCATTAGACAACATGGCTCTACAGAGCAGAGTGGAGTAACCCTAGCAACTTTGTTTGCTAGCAGGACTAGGAATCACTCCAAATTCAAAGATCCAAATGAAGATACTCATAGTTGGAAGTAACTAGACAAGTACCAGCTTGAAAATAGCCCATTTAGTTTCATAGAGTAGTTCAAATAGGTGTGCAAGGCAGACAACCCAATAGACCCTGCTCAACATGCACAAGATTTTGGTCTTTGTCCCGAAGATAAAGGACAGACGTGGTACACCAATCTAGATAACATCAAATGCAACAACTTAGTCTCTCATCAAGAGATTCTTTGAGGCAGGGTTCTCAGATAGCCTTATTGTTTGACTAATGAATGTTTGTCAAAAGAAAAGGGACATTAGAGATTACATCACCCATGTGCGGAGCCTCTTTAAGAGAATCCCAACCATAGAGGGACCTAGTGAGCAAGTGGTCTCTACCGTATTTATAAGCAGAATTAGGAGTGAAGAGCTCTACAAGGCCTTGGTAGACAAGTTGAACCTACAAAGGGTCATGCTAGCTAGGATCTTTAAAGAAGCCATACGTATAGATGACTTGCTCAAGGAGAGAAGCTCAAGAGCCACAAGCCAAGATAGTGTAGCCTTTAGAGCCTCAGAGAGAGCTACCACCGCTAGCGAGAGATCTAGTTAGAGTAACCAATAGAAAGGGAAGAGTGTTGACTCGAGCTAAGAATTGGCAGACGTAAAGCTAGAGCTAGTCAAGCTCAAGGAATTGATTAGAAGACCTACATAACCTCACAAGTGCATGGATCCTAGATCTAGACCTTATGCCAACTGTGGTAGGTTTGATCACGACACTATGCATTGCCGATTGCCGAGGCAATTACCATATCCATAGATTTACAACCATCCATACTACTTGGAGAATAGATCACCACAATTTGGAAGGGGAGCTCCATTAGCTCTCCCAGTGCCTAATGGTACCAAGCTAGTTGTCCCCAAAATGCACATCAACCCTACATGTATACCTAGACCACCTGGACCCTTCATGACCCATCCACCATGTGCCGCTCCAATACATTATGTAGAGGAGCAAAATGAGGATGAGGCATACGTAAACCCTTATGTCTCGTAAGATGATGAGGAAAATCCCATCTTAATGGACTTTAGATCAATACCAGTGATGGCATTAGGTCGGGGAAGGGGTAGAGGCCTAGGAGGGCGAAGCCAAGACCCAATCTCATGCTAGACTTGCAGCAACCTAGGGCATACCTCATCTCGTTGCCCCGAACGAGAATAAGCTAACCAAGAAAAGGGCAACTTGAGATGCCCCAAGTGTGGAATCACTTACTTACATGCCAAATGTCCCAAGCAAAAACCATCTACTAGCTCAGCCATCATACCTTATGTACCTTTGGGGTTGTTTGGAGTCAAAACACTTGATGGTGAGGCCACTTCCATCTGTTAAACGTCATGACTAGAGCACAAATGAAGTAGGCCAGTATTTCATTGCCAGGACCTAGCAATCTAAATGCAGCCTCAATAGGAAAGAAGACTTGCTGAAGGGAAGAAAAAGAGGGTTGATGCCAAAGTGACACTAAAAATAGATAGTGTGACCACACTAACAAGAGGGAAGCAAGTGGTAGATGCAAAGGTTGAGACTTCAGCACCTAAAACAACAGAGAAGGGGAGTGCCAAGGTTAGGGAATATCTTGATCCAAAGTGCCAATTGGAAATACTTAACAATGTTAAGGAGAAGTGGGTGAGAGAAGCCCAAGAGCATCTAAAGGATGTCGAGCCCATCCTAGAAGATGAGATCAATGAGTTCTCCAGTGTAATCATGTTTGTCTCACTGACATGCATAAACTCAAGAGATGCATCCGCACCTCATGCAAAACCACAAATACAAGGCTTAGACACCATCGATAGGCAAGCTGCCCAAGACCAATGGCAAAAGAGTGTAGGTAAGGCAAAAGGCAAGTGGATAATGGCCTACTTACATCATTGTTATCGGTTCCTCTAATGTTGCCAATGGGGGATCTACTTAGGTGAGACCCTTCATTATGGCGAAAATTGAAGAAGTGGATAGAGGGATCGAACGAGCCAAGAGTAGCCAACTTACATGACCATGATGCATAGATACATATCCTCACATTGAACTCAATGTCTAAGTCATTGCATGTGAATGCTTTCTGGAAAGGCATGGAGATGTGTGCAGTCCTACCAGTGGCTAGGAGATGTTACAAGAAAGGGGATTGTAGACACAGGAGTGGGAGTCAATATACTTAGCCATATAGTTATACAAGCTTAGGGTAGGTCAATGGATACCACAAGGTTTAATGTCACACTAGCTAATGGCATGAAAGTTAAGCCATTCAAATTATTGAAGGACTGGCCCTTGAAGATAGCAAGTGTACAGTTCTCGGTGAGCATCATTATGAAGGGAGTAGACTATAATATCTTGTTAGACTGACCATGGATGAGGAATGCACGAGTAACTAAAGACTGGGGTAACAACCTCATATTCCTATGTAAGAGATTGGAGGCACTAAGAGTTGAGATGGATACCTAGAAGACCATGTCAGTTGACTTAGATACCATCTCATCTATCTTGAAAGGAGACATCCAAGAAGCTAAGAATTCATATGGACCATTAACAAAGTATATTCCCTTCCTTGAAGATGAGGAGGATTGGATGCACGTGATAGCCACCATCGACTTGCCATTTTCAGATGAGGAAGAAGATTATAAGTAGGCTGCAACAAGAATAGTCGATGAGTCCCATAAAGTCACCGCACCTAAATTCCAAGGAGTGAAACCTTACCATCATTACCACTTTGTATGATGGCCAAAAACCCTAGCAAACAACAAATACCCACCCCATTCCATATCCCATCTAACAAACTTAAGCTCCAAGGGATTCTTGAGTATCTAATAAGGGAGCTGGTTGGTCACCCAACTACTAATATCAAGTTGCTCCAAGATTCATGGATGAACCAAAATGGCAATGGACTAAAGTGCATGACCTAAACCTTATGTACAATATTGGGCACTGATCATGGATGAAAAGAGAGTTGAGAATAGAGACCTAGATGACAACACGAATAGTCAGAATGTAGAAATTCAGATGACGAGTACAAGGACTGTTATACCTCGAACAAAAGTAGTAAAGAAGAGCTCGAGACGATTTGAGTATGACACTGATGATCGAGTGATCAAACAAAATAAAAGTAGACTCCAAGTTGTGGAGAGCCAATGCATTTAGAATTGAAAGAGGAGACTTCAGAATTGAATACAATTGCACTTGGCTAGATCACTTAAGTGTGATAGACTAAGAGCTAGTGCTAGTCCATCCAAGTATCACACCTCTCTTTAGGATGACAGAGTCAACTTCAAAGCTACAATGACCACTCCTCTAGCAAGGGTTGTGAGTTCAACTCAAAATCAAAAGTAAGCTCTGAGAGCAATCCAAAGATACCCCAACTACCTAAAACTAGATGTACCAAAGGGGATTTTCCGGTCCACCTAAGGTATAGATGGTTGAAGGAGGAAAAGAGAGGATAACAAAAAGGGTCGAAAGCGGAATAGCAAAGAAACCACAAGACCTACTAAAGAGCTTCACTAAATTCAAGAAAGGGGACATGGTAGTGATCTTGTTGGGCACAAAGAGACAAGGACAAATAAGTGAATTGATAGAAGGACCTACCAAAGTCAAGGAAGTCAACTTAGTAGGGGAAAGGGAGAGGCATTGACCCGTGTCTATAGCTAATGACCTAACCAACCAAGAAGAGGCTGATCTTACTGCTCTCTTGTGAGAGTACATAAATGTGTTCCCCTGGTCCTTAGATAGACGAACTCAAAAGAGTTGATCCAAGGGTCATAACGCATAACATCCCAATGACTCCTAACACAACTCCAGTAAAGAAGGGACCTTACCCAATGAATCCAAAGCATGTCACGTCGTGAAGGAAGAGATCGATAAGCTATTGAAGGCAAGAATCATCTACGAGATTGAGCACACAGATTGGGTATCACCCATTGTGATTGTCTTGAAGAAGAATGGAAAAATTCAAGTGTGCATGAACTACAAGAAGGTCAACGCAACAACTAAGAGAGATAATTATCCATTTCCTTATATGGAGCACATGCTTGAGAGAATAGGAGGAAAAGAGGCCTACAATTTCTTGGATGGCTTCTCAGGTTCAAGTACACCCTGATGACAAGCATAAGACAATGTTCGCCCACGAAGTGGGGTGTATTTGTGTACATAGTCATACCATTTGGGCTGATGAATGCACCTGCTACCTTTCAGCATGTCTAATGTGTGCCATCTTCAAAGACATACTTAGGCAAGAGCTAGAAGTATTTGTTGATGATCTATGTGTGCACTCTAGCTAGAAAGGACACATTGATAAGCTTTGTGTAGTCTTTGAATGATATAGACTCTATAATCTCTCTTTGAACCCCCTAAAGTGCTAATTCTATGTGAAACATTGATGTATCTTAGGGCACGTGGTGTCCAAGAATGGCATTTCCACTAGCTTCTCTAAGATCAGGGTTATTGTCAAGTTACTACCACCAACCAACTATAAAGGAGTTTAGTGCTTCCTAGGACATATAGGGTACTATCGATGCTTTGTTGTTCTAAACTATGCATTGATTGCTAGACCACTCTACAAGTTACTAATTGTATTTGAGTGGACCATAGAGTGCCAATGTGCTTATGAAGAATTGAAAAAGGCTCTCACTACCACACCAATTTTACGAGTCCCAAACTGGAGCATAACATTCCATGTGCATATTGATACGTCAAAGTTTGCCGTTGGAGCCATTTTGTGTCAACCTTGCAAACATAACCTTGACTATCGAGTGAGCTTTGCTAGACAAGTATTTCTCTCCTAGGAAAGTCTTAGAATTTTCTTTAATTTGCTACTCCTCTCTTCTCCTTCCACAAATCTGAATTTTCTCAGTCCTATCTTTGAATTTCTATAGAAATTAGGGTTTGTCAACTGTCTTTAGAAGCATGCCATCAAATATCAATCATGTAACAAGAAATTTATTCAAAATCTGAGAAATTACAACAGATCTAAGAAATTTCTCATCCACAACTAGAGTAGCTCAAATGCAAGCATTCAGGATCCAATTTTTGTATGCATGTGCTTGTAATCAAGGGCAATTCAAGAGCGGAAATCAAGACCTTCAACTAGTTTAAGTTCAGGAACATCCTGAACCTAGAAACCATGGCCATGGAGGAAGAACATGCTGTAAAGCAGCTTGTTGACTGATGCAATCTCGAAAAGTACGTGGAGAAGGTTGCACATGCTATTGACTACAACAAGTGCACAGAGTTCCTATGGACCTTCGATGCTAATAGGAACCGTGGCACTGTAACAGTGAGACAAGGAGAAGAAACCTACAGGGTCGAGGTTAAATTGAGCGCCCAAAAATGATGGAAAGATCATTGGGCTTAGTCAACAAGGTCGAGAGGTGGCCTAAAAGGGATGTCTACGGTATGATGGGAATGGACAACGCTCTAGTCCACACCAATGACGGCATCATCCTAGCTAATATTCAAGACCCTGAGGTCAAGTTGCAAGCAAATATGATCCATGCTCTATTCTCTAGTCAAAGATACAATGCTTTAATAAGTAGGATTGGAGTGCCCTTGCTAGAGAGCCTTGTAGCCAAGTCCTTGGATGAAATGAATTGGAATGGCTATGTGTGAAAAACCATTAAAGCTTTAGCAAAGGCACTAGCCATAGGTACAAGACCATCAGGCATGGGGAGTCTCCGGCTTCCACAATGGGGACGGCAAGGAAGAAATCATCATCCAAAGCATCAATTATAGGGTTTGGCGGGGTGTTAATTGCTATCATCCAAGAGGCTGTGGGAGAGGTGGAAGGTGAAGAGGAAGTGGGGGAGACACCTTAAAGATCACCACCCCATGAGCAAGAGCAGTCAAGTTAAAGGATATTGAGTGAGGGTGGATAACCAGAGACACCATTTGGCCATGGAGGGCCTAGGAATCCAAAGAAGAAGACTCCTCAAAAGCAACAACAAGAAATCGAGAAGAGAATGACTAAGGAAAAAAGGGCCGAGTTGTAGTGCAGGAGGAGTCAAGGAGGTTTGAAGAAGAGAGGAGGAAAGCAGAAGCAGAAGTAGAAAAGTTGCACATTTAGGAAGATGAAGACGTGGCTCAAGTCATTAGTATGTGAGTGGAACAGCCTTTCAAGGAGGAGGAGTTAGTCACTATATGAGTCCATTAAGGGAGGAAGGCCCAAGTACCAGCACCAAAGTACCAGGGATTGAACCACCACTAGTGACAGAAGGAAAAGGCAAGGTCCTATTGCACCCAATCCCACCTATTCTCGTGCCCCAAACCATAACTATCACAACCACCCAAGGCATCACTAACACAGTGAATACAAGCAATCTCATGGCTTGGGTGCAATATCTAGGTAAAAGAGTCCAAGAAATAGCCCCAGACTTGAGTGGAGGAGCTCCAACGGCTCAAACAAAGAGACTTTCGACAACTGTTACAGATGCTGAATCAAAGCAAGATCCTAAGACGCAAAAGATAGAGGCATCGATAATGTCTATACCTACAGTAGTGCTTCCATCTATGGGCTATGATGAGTACGTCAAGGAGCTTCTCGCACAACTGGAAAGAGCGAAGGAGGAAAAGAAGACTTCTATGGTTGAATTGGAGGCTGAAAGAGAAGCATTTGTAGCCTTCCAGTTGGAGAGGACTCACCAAGTAGCAGGGTATCAAAATGAAATCTACGAGCTGAAGGAAGAGCTCAAGGCCAAGGAAAAGGAAGAAGACAATTTGCCGAAAAGGCTCGAGGAAGAAAGATAGGAGCTAATAGGCTTACAAATGGAGTACAAGCTCATTCTCATATAACATGAAGAATTAAGAGAGTAGTTGAGAAGGATGGAAGAGGCAATGGAAAAACTTGAAGCAAATGACACAGAAAAAGCTCAGAAAGGGGAAGAGCATCAAAGAGAAATGGAGGAAATGGAGCATAATCTGTTAACAAAGCTTTAAGAGCAAGAAAGGCTAGAAAGGGAAATTGAGCACTTGGAAAAGGAGAAAGAAGAAGCAATCCAAAGGTGGAAAGAGCAAGAGCCAAGGATGGTGGCCTTAGCACAAAGGCAAAATGAAAGCCTAGAGGAAATGAAGCAAAAAGCAAAGGAATGGTTAGCCAAGAGCAAGGGAAGAGTGAAAGACTTGGCAAGCCATCTAGCTCATGCTGAAGGCAACAAAGTGCTAGCATAGATCAAGGCCAGATGCCATAAAGACAAGAATGGAAGCCTAGTAACATGCATTCCTCGACATCATTTTAGATGTCACACAACCAAAAGAGGAGGAGGCCATTGAAACCTTAAAGAAGAACCTAGAGATTACCCACAGAGCTATAAGACATGGCTTGTGTGTCCAGGTGCAAGAAGCAGAAACCAACCTAAGCGAGCAAGAGCAAAGGGAGTACCTACTAAGGGGGCAGGACTAACAATTCAAGAGGTGGATTTGCTGGGGTATAAGGACAAACAGGAACCACAGGAGCCAATAAGAGGAGAAGAACATCAAATACCACTTCTTGAAGTAGAGCAAGACTTCAAGGTGGGGCAACAAGACAAAGAACAAGTCCCACAACCACCCTCTCCAAGATCAAAAGCTCAGCAAGAAGTGCCACTAGAGGATACAACTATGGAAAGAAAAGAAAAAGTCAAAAAAAAGGAAGAAGATGTTGGAACAAGCACGGAGAACACTGAGAGCATAAACACTAGTGGCCCAGAAAGTGCCCATCCCTTAGAGAGAGGATTGTTTACATGTGAATTGGAACACAGAGCTTGCAGTGTGAAAATCAAGAGATAATAAATGCCAACAATTCGACTTTACCTTCTGATACCCATCCACATTGAGCCGAGTGCTATCCCCTAAAGTGATGGAGGAGGTGATAAGCATGGGCAAAAGGCTTGGAGATCAATGGAATGGAGAAAGAGAGAAGAATCCAACATTGTGGGGAGTGGAAGCATAGGACTATTGGGAAGATAAAGTTATGGAGGTTCCCAAGTCCATGAAGGGGTGTGAGTCACAGCCAAAGTGGAGAATAAGAATTTGGGATGGGAACATGGATGCATGGATGTCATTTTGTAACACCCTACCATGAGTGAAATGACCCAATATACATGTCGTGTATCCAAGAATGGTAGGACTAGACTTTAACTTTGACAAATGTGGTCATTTTATGATTTTCCTAAGATATATCATGTAAATGCTACTAAGCAAGAGAAGCCCTTACATTCCACAAAGATGACCTAGTGCCCTCCATCTCCCATTTCCTTGGTGAATTCTCTTCTTGGCCGCCCAATCCAACTTTCATTACAACCTTAACTACCTTAGGCTACTTAGATTTTTACTTAAGAAAGATTCTATCTCTCATGAATACCACCTATACTACCTCTATTTTTTTATTTGAATGTTGGCATAGATAGTTGCGCAATGGCTAGACTCATGATGAGAGCCACCCTCCTTTCATACTTTTTCATGGCCCTACTAGTGGATATGAATGACAGTTGATTTACTAGATGTAATCATCCATTTTTTAATAACCTCTCTAAATATGTGCATGAACCTAAAGGGCTATATGCACAATAAGAGCTTCCTCAATGAGTCCCTTAATCCCCTAGCCTCTTCCTCTCACGACCATGAATGCGAGGACTAGTTCTTCGTGTACATTCAAAAAAAAAGAGAGAAAAAGAAAAGCAAAAAGAAACAAGAGAAAGAAAAGAAAAAGAAAAGAGAAAAAAGGAAAAGACAAGAGCAAAGAAAGAAAAGAAAATCAAGTAGAAAGCAAGAAAACACACCTCACTTGATGAGTTCCAAAATCATTGCACCTAGGCGTTAGTCGTGTTTGGTGGGCTTGGTTGGCCTGCTCCATCACTAACCCCCTCGCCCTTTTGCTCTCCACTTCATTCTTAGGACACATTAAGGGCAGACATACCTAGGGAGGCTAGACTCGACCTGTCTCCCTAAGCTACACCCATCCTACATTCCCTATGCACAAACTAGATCCTCAAGTGTAGGACAACACCCTAGGTTTTGATCCAACTCCCAATGCCACTGGCACAAACACAATGCACTACACGGTGAGGTAGGCACACCCATCAAGGTAGTGCACTCTCTTTTCTTTCTCAGGTGAATCCAACAACCTATGCCTAACCACCGACTTTGGAGGCCCCCATCACCCATTCAATATACCCTTGGTCTCCACAACCTCAGTCATTTTGGCACGCTTCTCTCCCATGCCCAATCCCCAAAAAAGCCCCATCATTGACTCACATGACCACCTTTCACCTGAGCCCTCATCAACAAAGTCCTGCAAGTGCCATGGGAGTAGCACTCCAACTAGGAGGGGGGTAATGTCAAGACAGAGAAAAAGAAAGAAAAATAAAATTCAAGAAAATTTAATAATGCATAGCAAAGTGAAAAAAGATGGCCCGATAGAAAGATAAGAGGAGAAAATTCCAAACGTGCGCAACGGCAACCTTAAAAGTCGAGGAAAAGGCAAAGGTGCATTTTAAAATGTAAAAGCATCCCCAATTTTTTGTAAAAGAGCGCCAAGCTCCCTCCTATGCAAGTTGTAAAGAGTAAAAGGGAATAGGCAAAGACATAATGTAAATAGAAGGGAATAGAAAAAGAGGACCTTGACAAGATGGCCGGTCATACAAAAAAGGGAATGGATGCCCAAAGGGATAAGGGTATGTATAAAAGCCAAAAAATGAATAGAGAAGCTCATTCTTGATGTGTGGCAAAAGTGGGTCTTCTTTTTCTCTTCTTCTTTTGACTTGCTTGTGCTTGTGCTTGAGAGAGGGAGTATGAGAGTATGAGGGAGTGTGTGTGTGAGGGTGATGGACCATGGTAGAGAAGCTCTCCTCTCTTCTTCTCTTCACTTCTCTTCTCTTGCCTCACGTGTGCGGCCATGGAGCATGGAGCTTGAAGGTTGAGGATTGAGGTTGCTTGAGCTCACATCTTGAATCATGGAGCTACCGGTGTGCTTGAGAGAGCAGGGTACATCGGGCATTGAGGTAAGCTCGCTACACTCGTAGACTTGAGAGTGCACATGGTTATGTGAGAGGTTAGCATTAGGCTTGAAACACTTGTGCAATAAGTGATCCATGGGTCTTTGCGGTCGGAGCAAAAGCTCCCACATGTAGAAAGTCATGTGGTCATAAGTCCTCATTGACTTGTTGTTACTATGGAAAAGTAGAGCATATTCAGCCACAATGCCATAAGATGCACAAGGACAAGCATAAATAAAAGAGCAAGGGTAAAGTACATGACAAAATTGATGATCACACCATTGTCCCTAGCAAGTCCAATGTTAAGATTGAAGAGATTAATATTGTGCAAGCTAATTTTGATGATGATTTCATACTTGCAACTTCTTAACTTGATACTTCATAGCTAACTGATGCTTTGTCAAGGTAGAGTCACTGTTGGCTTATAAATTCATGGGCTTCCTTTCATGTGACCCCTCATAGAGAGTGGTTTCACTCCTAACATAGAATGACTAGATTTGTTTGTTTGGGTAATGACTTGGGATTGAAAATAGTTGGTGTATTGGTGATGTCCAACTGCAGTTGGTGCATGTTACATGTTTACTCTTCATGATTTATTTTGGTGATTCCTTATGGAAAATTACCAATGGGAATATTATCATTTGCATGTAGTGCTAAGTCCAATACTCTCTACTCCTTACTTATATCTGTCAGTTAACCATATTTTGGTAATGGATGCAGTTCCACATGTATCTCTTTGGCATCTTCACCTTGGGCACATGTCCTTGAAAGGAATGAAAATGTTTACTCATTTGGAATATATTCCACCCCTAAACTATAAGTGCTTTGAGTCTTGTGATCATTCTTTATATGGCAGGCGGACACCTAATATGCATAAAAAGTCTAGTATGACATACATGGATGAGTGATTGTCTCTTGTTCATTCGAATGTATGTGGTCCCATGCCCTCCAAGTCATTAGGTGGTGTGAAGTATTTTATTAAATTCATTAAGAATTTTTCATAAAGCAGAAATTTGAAATCTTGGCTACATTTCAGCATTGGCTTACTTTGGTTGAGAACCAGTCTAGACATAGGCTAAAATGCCTAAGGTTAGATAAATGGGGTGAGTATGTCTCTAAATCCTTTGAGCAATTTTGTGATGAGAGGGGTATTAAGCGCCAGCTGACCACCCCATATATCCCATCCCAGAATGGTATGGTGGTTGAGCGCATGAATAGGACAATTCAAGAGCAAGTTCACAATATGCTTAGCTAGGCAAGCTTACCACTGCATTTTTGGGCAAAGACAATTACTATTGCTATATACTTGATAAATGAATCCCCATTTACTACTCTTGACTATCAGGTTGCAAAGGAGGTATAGTCTAGAAAATTGATCATCATGTACTACTCTTGACTATCAAGTTGCAAGTGTGCAAATTTAGAAAGAGTCTTTATGGCCTTAAACAAGCACCCAGGGAATGGTACCAAAAGTTTGATGTCTTTATGCATTCACAACAGGTATATTCCCACAGTGCTATAGATCTGTGTTTATACAAATACCATATTAGAGAATTTGAAAATCTCCCAAGTTCACTTCTAAATAAAGAGTAACGATTTGACCAAGTGACTAAATCTTAACCCCATATTTGAGAGTGGAACTTGGGGAGATTGTTTATATAGTATCTAGGAAAAATTTCACCTTCAAGTAAGGGTATAAGATTTGACCATGTGTCCAAATATTAATCACATTAGGAATTTTCAAACTTTATGATAATTTCCAAATTCTTGAATATGTGGTTTACATGAAAAATGCTCACGATGGCAATCTTATGATTTTTATCCTTTATGTGGATGATATATTAATTTCTAGAAATACTCATGATGAGTTGGATGCCTTAAAAGGTCAGCTCAAGAAGAGCTTTGAGATGAAGGACATGGGACATGCCTCACATATTCTTGGGATGTGCATTATGGACGATCACTCTAAGGGACTCCTCTACTTGTCACAAAAGGAGTACATCCATAAGGTCCTTGAGCAGTTTCATCTACATGATGTTAACCATATTGGCTATCCTTTACCTTCTCATGTGAAGGTTAGTCAGGCCAATTTTCCACAATCTGATAAATAGAAGACCGAGATGGCCAAGTTCCCTTATGCAGCTGCAGTGTGCAGTTTGATGTATGCCATGATAGCCACTCGTCCTAACATAGCATTTCCAATGGGAGTTGTGGATTGCTATATGGCTACATCTAGCCAATAGCATTAGAATACCGTCAAGGGTATCATGAGGTACTTGAAGGGCACATCAACTATGTGCATCTGTTATGGTGGCCAAGATACAGGAATCATGGGATACACTGACTTTGATTATGTATGACATGTAGACAATAGGAAGTCCATCTCTGACTATGTCTTTACCATTGCTAGAGATGTTGTTTCTTGGATGTTCAAGGTGAAAAAACACATAGCCCTATCTACTACAGAGGTAGAGTATGTTACAGTCCACTAAGGTTGTTTCTTGGATATCTATGGTGTGGAAATGCACGGCCCTATCTACTATAGAGAAAGAGTATGTTACATCCACTGAGGCTTGCAAGGAGGCTCTCTAGTTAGGCCATCTGGTGACATATATTGGCATTACTGATGTGGTTCTTATATTGCATTCGAATTCAATGAGTGTTATTTAGTTGTCTAAGAATCAAGTCTTCCATGTGAAGATGAAGCACATTGAGATGTGTTGCCACTTTATTTGAGAGGTCGTTGAGGACAAGTCCATTAAGCTTGTCAAGATCTCAACTTACCAAAATCCTATAGATCTACTTAGTAAAAGTCTCTTAGAAAAGTGTTTTGCCTTCCTTAAGAAGTTGATGGGCGCTGGATGAGATAGCATCTTTTCTTATCTTATTCTACTTATGTATATTTGTACTTTGTCACTTTTTTCTTTTTCTCTCCTCACTAGGGACACATTTGCCTTTAAGTGAGATGTTGCTGGCAATAAAGGCACCTGTACCTAGCCACACGTGTATTAGTTACACTGACAATACCTGCATACCCACACACCTATACACTACAAGTAGGTGGCAAACACCCATCACTGTCACTTCATTCTTTATTCTTTGACTGATATTTGAATAAAGAGAAGGTCGGCCACACATTGTGACTATTGGAGTTTCTACATCTTATGGCTCTCTCTCTCTTACTCTTGCTCCTTTCACCATAGCTCTTGCTTCCACTCCATGCTTCCACTTCAGAGCTCACTCCCTTCATTTAGGTCTACACTTAGCACATTGTCGTGTCACTATGCAAACATAGTGTGAAAAATCCTAGAGTGCATTATAATCTGACTTTCTTATTAATCTAGAGAGTTAATGTCATATGAGTCATTAATGTTAGTGTCCATAGTATAGATAGTTTCAAAATATGAGATTTTTGGATAAGTTTAGATTCTTTTAATAAATATCCTAAAAAGGTGGTGACGTGTAAAAAAGCAAATGGCTTTTTAGCCAATTTTGGAATATCTCATTCAGAAAGAGAGGCTTCTGAATGCAATGTGCAATTGCAGTTTTCATGCAACAAACAACACTCCGAAATGGGGGGAAGAAGAAGGAGTGATCTGAGAGAATCCTGACTAGGTGTCCTAAGGTTTTCTTCCCCTTTTGAAGCAAACAGAACCATTATACTTGTCGTCTAAGCAGCAAAGAAGAAGCTAGTGTTTGGTGCACGTTTTTTGGTCTATCAAAGATCTCTAGGAGATGTAATGCTTGAAGATTGCTTCTGAGTAGTCATAGACAAGGATTTTGTCTATTTTCTCAGGTTTTATCAATACTAGTACTTTGAATCATTGAAATTTGTATTTATATTGTGTAAAGGCTTTGGCATATTCGAATCCCTTGCCTATTCCTTTTCTTCTCTTCTATCTCCTATTATCTGCTTTCTTTTCTCTCTGATTCCCATTGGATATGACCTTTTAACTAAAACCCTTCCGGCATTGGCAAAACACGTATGTACTTGTGGAAGAGAAACAAAAGAGAGATGAAGATCATACAGGGACATCTGAGAGAGTGAAAAAAGAAATGTGGATCAGCCTAAAGCTATAAATCAATTACATCCCAAGCATGTTATGGAAGAGGTTGGAGCACGAGCAAAAATAGGATAGCAAACAAGAGGATAAAAAGAAGGGAAAGCAACCGGGATATAAGCTGTAGTCTGATATTAAGACAACCATGAATCTTAAGAAGGTACTTGAAAAACGGATTTTAAATAGTTGTGTGGAATTCACCTTGGGAGAGGTGCTTGGTGTCGCCAAGTGGGGATTTCATAACAAAAGCATTGACATAATTAAGAGGAAGCGTTAGTTTCTTGGTGATACCACTAGTATATTGCTACAATTTGAAGAGGAACCTAGTTTGTTGGGCATTCGGCCTGAATATGAGCATGATGTAAGTGATGGTATATCTATGCAGGATGCTCCTAATTAATGGACAGCATGTGGAAAAGAGAAGAAAGTGGTTGAAAATGCATTCTCTTGTAGCACTATGCATGGTGGAGTAAGGCAGATGGAACAATATGGGGAAGAGACTCTAGGATTTATTCCTCGGAGTCATTATCGAAGAAATCACTAGGCAAGGGCTACCACTTAAATGGTAGTGAAAATAGGGGAGTGTGAAACTCCTTGTGTTTCTTTGCTTGACCACGGGTCTGAGATTAATGTCCTTGAGCATGGATTGTATGATAATGTTGCATAGCCTATGGACACTTATCATGTTGGCGTATGAGGGTTGCACATAATTCTTTGAGGGACCTCTATGCTGCATATCCTAATGTAAAAGTGATGATTGGTGATGCACAAGAAGAGCAGCACTTCTTTGTGCAAGATAGTTCCTCATACGCAGTGATTTTGGGATAGCCCTATATTATAGGAGTGTGTATGGAAACAAAGGTGCTTGATGATCGTTCTACTTATGCAAGAGTTAGAAGCAAGGATGGAAGGAAAGCCATCCAATTTCTACCATTTGTGTTAATCATCCTAGGAATCGGGATATGCTTCAAGAGTCTCCTTTGCCTCCAAATGCAAGGGAATTCAAATACATGAATTTTCATTTAGCACTGCTATAATGCGGAGCTACAGTAGTATTGTTCATAGGATATACTCATCTCTTGATGGAATGAAGCATGTATTTACTACTGATTATTCTTAGTTTACAGTAAACAATTCATTTTGGTTTAAGCCTATGGAAGCTATGTGCAAGGCTGAACACATATCTATAAAATGGGCTACTAAGAAATTGAGAGCATCGGGATTGTTAGCTGAAAATGAAGACATTTGATGCCTCTTTTATGGGTTGAATATTACTGATACTATACATGTATAAAATGAGGCAAAAAATAGAGTGTTGACAATATGTTCTTTGGACATATATGGTGTTATAGCATTGTTTGATCAACAAGAAGGATTACAACATGGGCCGAAGTAGTTGTGGAGACAAAGTATAAGACGGTTAACAAAAAGGTGAAACCAATTGCTTTGCTACTTCCACCAGACAATGGGTTTTTGTATGAGAAAGTGTCAAGACAACCAAGTTTATTGGATCTTAAAGATATAGGTAATCAGTTGACACATCTAAAACATTACAGGAATTGAAAGTTGGTGTAGAAGGGTTTCTTTTGCTTGTTGAAAGAGATTATTTTATGCAGATGTTGGCTAGGCATGGAAAAGCATCTGCATCAGCCAGCTAAAATAGGTTGTGTGGATCCAAATATTGTCTCTCCTATGGTAATATTTATTGTGCCACATGTACCATGGGGCTTGAGGCCTATTCTAGTGTCTAAAGCTTACTTGCCAAAGCTAATGGATTTGCTAAATGAAAAGATTCACATGAAGTTCTTGGATCCCTCTTCAGCCCTGTACTCAAATCATTAGTTTGCTATGCCAAAAAAGAATGGGCCTTTGAGATTTATTCAAGATATACAACCGATCAATAACGTGACCATAAGAAAGTGGATGCAAGTCCTATGGTTGTGATGAATCTGCAAAGGCTTTTGTAGGCAGAGCAATCTATTATTTGGGTGATCTTTACTCAAGGTATAATCAGTTTCAACTTGTAAGTCGTGAAGACTCCCTTGGGGTTAGTACTACGAATATGTATTTAAAATTTACACGGTGCAACGAACAGAATCTGAGAAAGAGATAGAGATATAGAGTACACAATAGATAAGAGGAGAATTAGAAAATTTCTTTAGCTTCAAACAACTGATACAGAGATGGCTCTGTCCACCCGTGCACTTCCACAGTGAAGCTTAGATGGTGATCTAGACAGAAGATAGGTGAAGAGCTTAAGGCTAGCTAGAACAACTCTGACCGGGTGAAAGATAGATGATCAATGGCAGTGAAGGGGTTTAGCTTTTATAGCCCATGAAGGCAATTAGGTCGGCATGACCGACCTACCATATGAGCCTCTACTAGTTGGCCAAGGAATATTCCCTTAACCGTCGAGCCAAGGGTGCTGCCCCCGAACCCCAAAATAGGGGCCCCTTTTAACTCCCTTACCCTGCAACTCGATGCAATATGCCTCGAGTTGCTACCAGCTTAACTACTCAGTCCAACCCAAAGATTAGACCTACAATGGACACCTTTTTGCTATTTGATCACATAGACCTCATCTAATATACAAGTTAGGACTCAAGCTGTACAAGAGTGGGGATAGATGGGTAGGACACGGGTTAGCATGGAAATACCCAGTTATACTAACGGGGTATATAAGGTGTTGAGAGACCCAATTAGGGCATCATTTTATGAATAATCAAGTCTCTTTTATCCTTCCTTCTAGCTTTCATGGCTTTCCTTCTCTTTCCCTCTCTTTTCATGTATTTCTCTCTCTTCTGCTAGTATTTCTCTCTCTTCTTCCCCTTTCTCTCTCCTCTATGCATTCCCTTCCTTCTCTCCTCTCTCCTAGGTCTCCTTCATTATAGCTGGTATCAGAGCTTAGGTATTTGGTCCCTTCTTCTTTCTCTTTCCTCATATGCAATTATATTTTACAAAAAAAAAACTAGTCACACAGGTACAACAATAGGGACATGAGCTGTAAGAAGCAGTGATGGAGTACCACATGGTGCTCGTAGCCTTTCTTGGAGATAATGCAAAGCTATGGCCAAGTTGGAGGCACTCAAGTCAAACTTAGTAGCTCATCACAAATTTTGAGGTAAAAATTTAATGATTACTGGTTGAAGTTGGCTCACAGGAGTTAGAGAAGAGTAAAACTACTACTACTTTTCAAGAAAGACCTTTCTCTCCTTCCCTCAAGCTTGCTTCAGGCTACCATGGTCTCTCTTTTGATTATGTATCTCATTCCTTGCTCCAAAAGATCTACAACATCATAAGGGAAAGCATCCTTGTGCTTTGCTCTATCATTCACGCACCCTCTTGAGGTGGATCAATTCAACCATGTGGGAGACATCTTCAGAGAGATTCATACTGGTTTTTCTTGCCTCTAACTTGCAAGGTTAGCTCCAATATAGCTGGTAGCTACAAGATACTCATGTCGTGATCTTTCCTGGGTGGCTTCCTCGGGTTTCAGTCCAAGAGAGTCACTTTGTGTTGTACTCGTCTCGCTACATGTGATTCAAGATTGCTCATTGTGGCTAGTAGGTAAGCCTAGGCATCAAACTATACAAAAGGGTTCCCTGAGCAGCTAGTGTGTTGAAGGATAGGATTGTGTTCTCTATTACCCCAGCATGCACAATATTGTCGTTCTTTCTCATCATGTTCCTATTGTTCTTCCCACAACCCCTGTGCCCCACCACCACGCCGATAGGCCATCATTAAAACCCCCGAAGTTATCCATTTGAGGGCCATGATATTGGCATGATTGATGTGGTATGTTACTACTACTACTACACGATGCTGATGCCAATGCATCCTGACGAGCAATAAGGGCATCCGCAACAACAATTTCAGTATTGTGCAACACACTAGAAAGGAAGGTGTGAAGCAAGCAACGCGACAAGAAAGAGGAGTATGTGTCAGAAGGGGAATAGCTAGAAGCCTTTTCTGAATTTTTTGTTGTAGTAAACTTGCATCATCATCTTCTTGCCTCTTGGAAGGTGTTGCACCTCCTTTGTCCTCGCGAGTCTCCAGGAGTCAGGTGACCATTCGTAGTTTCATCTGACCTCCTTTATGGACTAGCATTGTTGTGAGGCTTGGTAGGACTTTCCATCAAGCTGGTCCCAACACCTGGTATTGCTTCTAATGAAGTAGACTCCACAGCCATTGACACACTACCATCTCAAAATGGAGAAGCCAACTTTTCCTCTGACATTTGAGCTAACTTATTTCCTACTCCTACAATCTCATCATGACACTCTGTCATCAAAGAGGTTCTATTTGTTGAGAACTTATCAGCATTTAGATAGTTTGCTGTCTCAGAAGGCTCAGAAGCCCAAATAGCTATCTCAATTTGTTGTTCCACATTCGGGAATGTTTTATCAGCCCACATACTTGATGAAGAAACTGTAAAGAGTTAGAGATGGGAGCATACCAAATGACTGGAGCAGCTATCAATACCATTCGAGTTTCTGAACTGGAGGTGGAATTCAGCAAGTTTGGGCAGTTAAGAGCAGGGAGAATGAACCTTCAAAATCAAAAGGCAGGTGTCAAGTCTGCATCTACGAGTTCTTAAGTTCCACATGACTCATGAACATCAGCTCTAGGCCACCAATTCGAATATGCAAAGAAAGAGGTAAAGAGGGAGATGCTCATTTTTGTAACTTCCCTCAAGCTTTATAGTATCATGTTGTGACTACAGAGAAGTGGCACTATTCTGAACAACACCCGTCATCTCCAGAATTTCTAGCTCTTTTCTTGCTGTGTTTTGGTGTCTTCTTGTGTGCCGATGGGACACATCAGTTTGTAGTTGCTGTGTAAACTTTTTCTTTCAAATTCATTCGGGCATTGAGCCTTATTACGAGAACCTCCATGGCAGCCATTTCTTCACTGGTGGGCCGCAGAATGGAGATGCCACTGATGTTGACATGTCAAGATGGTTGCAATCTACTGGCCTATAGCATTTGGCATCTCCCACCGCATCCCCTGTATTGGATCCTCGCCTCCTCCCAAACTTGTTGAGTGAGGATTACCTCAAGGCACAAATGTGGACAAAGAATTGTGATGAGCCTTATGTAGGGGATGGGCAATGGGTTTTCAAGAACTCTGCAGTTGTGCAATCTTCAGATGACCCAACAGGAGGGGAGGTGATAGGATGTATATAGAGTAGGAGGAAGACTTCATGAGCTCTCTTCTCTCCCTTCTCAGTAGCAGCAAGTGATGGATCCCCTTCATCATCTTCATAACCATCATCAACAACAGCAAGGAGCCAGCTTTTTTTCTTCCTTCTCCTCACCTGAAATGGCTACAAATCTGAAGCTCTCTGTTCCTGCCACTAGTCAAATCACTCAGGCATGGCAGTCTGCCTCTTCTTCCTCATGCATGGTAGATCTGATGCTGGATTACGCAAGGCACGGTGTGCATGGCTTGGAAGATGGTCAGACAGAAGTTGTACAGGCTTATAAATTCTAGGAGCAATGGAGGGAAACATTCTGCCGAATTGTTCGCTTCACCTCCTCGGGGTTTCGAAGAACAGAATGTTGTTGATAGCTTATCATCACCTGAATTGCATGGGGAGATTAGCACAGGGATATTGGACCCGCACTCCATCAATGGCATAGAGCTTCTATTTGAGAATGTTGTTCATGAACCTTTTGAGGCTTCTCGAATTTCTACCATTTCAGAGAAAGGCTATGGAAATGAAATACTATGGTCCACCAGTAGGCCACCAATCAGCAAGCTAAGAAATAATGGTGAAAGTAGTCCTATGAGAGCGGCCATCTTGGAGAAGGACATTTCTGGCAGCACAAACAACCTTGCAAGGATCAAAATTGTGGTGTGAAAATGACCATTCAACAAAAAAGAGAGAGCTCAGAAAGAAGAGGACCTTGTGATAATTGATGGGAGTGGATGTTCACTTACTGTTCATGAGCCCAAGTTGAAGGTGGACCTTACAGCCTATGTAGAAAAACATGATTTTATGTTCGATGCTGTGTTGGATGATCAAGTTTCTAATGATGAGGTCTATCGAGTAACTGTGGAGCCAATTATTCCAACCATATTCCAATGTACAAAGGCAACATGCTTTGTTTATGGGTAGACAGGCAGTGGGAAGACTTTCACCATGTAGCCTCTACCTCGAAGGGCTTGCCAAGGCATCGTGGATTTAATGCAGCACCCAACTTACAAGCATCAAGGACTGCAATTATGGCTTAGTTCTTTTGAGATCTATGGAGGGAAGCTGTATGATCTTTTAAATGAATGAAGAAAGCTTTGCATGAGGGAAGATGGTCACCAACAAGTTTGTATTGTGGGCTTGAAGGAATTCCCTGTCTCAGATGTTGATCTTGTAAAAGATTATATTGAAAGAGGTAATGCATCAAGGAGTATAGGATCAATTGGTGCCAATGAAGAGTCTTCAAGATCACATGCTATTCTGCAGTTGGTGATAAAAAAGCATTCCAACAAGAAGGAAGAAAGGGGAGGAAAGCTGGTTGGAAAGTTCTCTTTTATTGACTTGGCTGGTAGTGAATGTGGGGCTGATACAACTGATAATGATCACCAAACAAGGATTGAGGGTGTTGAAATTCACAAGAGTTTACTTGCTCTTAAAGAGTGCATTCGGGCAAAGGACCATGAGCAAGGTCATATTCCTTTCAAGGAAAGTAAATTGACAGAAGTTTTACATTATTCTTTCGTTGGTGACTCTCGAACTATCATGATCTCATGCATTTCTCCAAATATTGGCTCTTGTGAGGAGCACACTCTTAACACACTTAGATATGCAAACAGGGTGAAGGGTTTATCTAAGAACAGCACTTCAAAGAGGGATCCCAGCCCAAATACAGTTGTGCAAAGTCAAAGGGAGCTGGCAACCAGTTCTCCTCCATTGCTATCACCTGAAAGTCCTGATCAGATCATGGATAGCAAGGTTGCTGAGACTAGTAAGAGACCTATTGATCAAGCAAACTAGCAAGGAGATTTTGATGGTTGGTCTACACTAGCATCTACTCGGGGTCCTATAACTAGGAAAGACAATAGAACAGCATCGTCCTCTAATGATAAAGATCTAGTCATTTTGAGGGATGGCATGTCTAACAACTTCAATTACCAACGTGCTTCTTCGACTGACAGAGTTGACCAAGAGAGAGTTTCTCCTCCTGGACGCAAAACTATAAGGGATGAAAAGACAAAAAAAAATCGTGCATGGATTTTGACTGATGAAAGCAAAATTGATAAAAACAGTGTAGTAGCAAGACAAAGCTTCAAACAAGGAGGACATTGTTCAAACCAATTCCAGGTCCATGGATACTCTAGACATAGTGGTTTCTCAAAATGGATATGACGGTCATATAATTGCTATACTTGAGGAAGAAGAGGACTTAATTGCTGCCCATAGGCTGGAAGTGGAGGACTTGATGGAGAAAATGCACCAACAAAGAGACAATAGTATCTGCAAAAACCAATCAATCCTGGCTCATAGTTCCAGTTCCTTTTCTCACTCTTGGCATCCCCAAATGAATGCATTGAATGCTGCTCTACAACGACAAAAAGCTCTCCGAGCTATGAGCCACAACCTTTTGATTGAACAACACAATCAGTTCATGTCTAAGTTGGATCGAGTGATCTCAACCATCTCAGTCACCAACATGCAAACCATGGCAATCAATGACAAACTTGCAGCCCTTACGACTGAAGTTGCTCAAATGGCTACAATTAAAAGGATGGATTAGCATGATTATGAGCAGCCACATGGGCATTCTCATGGACATTATGGGTACCTTGACCACTGGCATGGTTGGGATGTGCAAAGGCAGCATCATGTGCCTACTTATGGTCAGCATGTATATGATGATTGTGCATATTTTGAGCAATAGCATGCATCTGATGACTATGTATGTTCTTATGAGCTACATTCTAGTCACATACATGGACAACCATCTAGACAGCCTTATGTATATGGGTAACATCATGCAAATGTATATGAGCATGTACATGGGGAGCAACAACATTATCAGCAATGGAGTGATCGATATCATCAGCCACTTGATCACTACTATGAGCAGCATGTCCATCCTTGTGAGCAACATGATGCTTCTCACGAATGATGCCATGATGAGAGCATCACATTGTAGCTTCATGAGTAGGTGCCCCATCAGCCCAAGGCCCTTAAATTTGAATGCCCAGTAGTAGCCACGCATGTGGGACTCATGGACCTGAAATGCCTAGGGGTTGATGCAGTGATTGCTGCCTCATTTGCTCTAGTTCTACATGGCACAGTGGTTCCCAATGAGTTTATGGACAAGTCAATGCATGCTACCATATGGGTCAGTAAGGATCTTGTGCCACCATCAGTGATTGAAGATGACACCATGAATTACTTCTATGATACAACGGATGCATTGGATCACAATTATCCTTTTGACCCTGGTGGTAGTATGGTGACCCATGCTTGTATGGATGACCCTTATGCTCTTGATGCTTCTCATGTAGGTTATCCATTTGATCTCCAGGAAGGAATGGGTTTAAAAAAGCCCTATCTCGATCAGCATTTCACCAATGCATCCGTCCCCTTACTTCAAGGGTGCAATTTTGACTAAGGAGTAGCTAAATTTGCCCTAGTTTGCACTACGGACAACTTGTAGACAACACACTATTTTAAAACATTTTTTACCTTGCATTAATGACAGTCAAGTGTCACCTATATGGGCTAAAAGTACACTTCATGAGCTTTGTTTTGACATGTCCCACACCTCAATCAAAGCTGCCCATAAGAAGTTATGACTAGTTTTCTCCAGTATGCCTGTTTTGGACAGCGTGATGTCCACTGTTCGTCAGTCCCTAATTGTCAAGAATTGGTGGCCAAACTCATAAGATATCAACATGCACATGTCGTATACATCATATACACATTTGTATGCCCCAATTCCACATGAGATTATACTTCCCCATATCTATATTATCCTTTGTACTATTGAACAGAGTAGTACTCTGCAACCCCCCTTTTGCTGTGAGCCATAAGTCCTCTTTTTTTTTAAGGGCAAAACCTTCGAGGTCGGGATGGAATGTACAAGAGTGGGGATAGACGGGTAGGACAAGGGTTAGCATGGGAATACCCAGTTATACTGATGGGGTATATAAGGTGTTGAGAGACCCAATTAGGGCATCATTTTATGAATAATCAAGTCTCTTTTACCCTTCCTTCCAGCTTTCATGGTTTCCCTTCTCTTTCCCTCTCTTTTCCTATCTTTCTCTCTCTTCTGCTAGTCTTTCTCTCTCTTCTTCCCCTTTATCTCTCCTCCTGCATTCTCTTCCTTCTCTCCTCTCTCGTAGGTCTCCTTCATTACACAACCAATGTCCGAGCTCACATTTGGCTTCTCCTCATAATGGGGGCCTTACAACTTTGAGCACCATGGATCATTGGTGGCACCTTATGAGGGTGGGGCATTGAGCATATCTAACACCCCCCCTCAATGTCCACCCATAGGTGAACTATCTCCTCAACCCAATGCCGAGTCTCTGAAGATGAACTTGAAGCATATCCTTTGTAAGTGCTTTGGTGAAGATATCCACTCCATTCTCCTTTGTTGGACAGTAGACCAGTTCCACTATCCCATCCTCCATCAAATCATGCACATAGTGATACTGGATCTCTATATGTTTGGTGCGTGCATGAAACACTTGATTTTTGGCAATGGCAATGCAACTTTGATTGTCACATCTCAACACATTTGGTTCTTCATCCTGCACTCCCATATGCCATCATAGGATCCTTCTCAACCATATTGCTTCATATGCAGCAAAACAAGCTGCCTTGTACTCTGCTTCGGTAGAAGACAATGCCACTATTGGCTGCTTCTTACTAATCCAAGAGAAAATTCTTGAACCCAAAGAGAAACAATAACCAAAAACTAACTTCCTAGAATCACTATCTCATGCCCAATCTGAGTCACAATTCCCCCACAATAGAAGTTTCGGAACTGTATGTGATACCATAGTCAAGAGTTTCCTTTAAGTACTTGAGCACCCGCATCCCAGCCTTCCAATGAATCTCATGAGGTTTGTTTGAGAACCTACTCAAAACACCAATAGCAAAACTAATATTTGGTATGGTATTACACAAGTAGATCAAACTACCAACCATCCTCCTATACCTCCCAATGTTTGCCAGTGTTGATGTATCCTCAATGGATAAGTTTGCATTCACCTCCATAGATATAGCTATCTCCTTGCACTCGATCATGCCAAATGCCTTCAAGATCTCCCATGCATACTTCTTCTGAGAGATGAAGATCTTTCTTGGCTCTTGCCAGACTTCAATTCCCAAACAATAGTGTAGCAATCCCAGGTCTATCATTCCAAACTCAAAACTCAAAGCCTTTCGAGTTTGGTTGATCATATCTTCATAGTCACCTATAATAGGAAGGTTGTCCACATATAGGACAATCACTACAAACTTTTCACCATCCCTGTAAACATACAAGTTAGCATCTGAGGCACATCTTTTGAAGTTTAAGCTTAAAAAGAACTTATCTATCCACTGGTACCATGCTCTGGGGGCTTGTTTCAGCCCATACAATGCCTTCTTCAGCTTCTTACACACTTTGTTCTTAGAATGGGGGGCCTCAAACCCTGGTGGCTACCACATACACCTCCTCCTTGAGGTCACCATTTAAGAACACTGACTTAATATCCATTTGGTAAACTGACCATTGCTTGTGGGCGGCCACTACAAGTATTGTGCGAATAGTGGTCATTCTAGCAGTTGGGGCAAATGACTCTTGAAAATCAAACCCTTCAACCTATGAAAATCCTTGTGCAACTAGTATAGCTTTGTACTTTTCTAAGGTACCATCAGCCTTGTACTTTACCTTCCAGAGACACTTAGTGCCGATAATCTTCCACTTTGCTGGCCGATCCACTAGCTCCCAAGTGTCATTCTTCATTATGCTGTCATACTCAGCTTGCATAGATGCCTTCCATGCTAGATCTACAAGTGCTTCTTCTAAGTCAATTGGCTCCTTTACTTCTCTCATAATCTCAGCCATCAAGGCCATATTAACTATGTGAGCAGAAGCCCTCCTTTTCTCCTCTATTCTCTGAGACCTCCTTGGTCCATCTGCCTTCTCCTTAACAGGTGTGGGCATAGGATTATTGTGGTCATAGAGCTGCTTCACCCAATGCAGCAATGGATTTTTCGGTGGTGGGGTGATGTCAGGTTGGTGAACTTTTTCCTTATCATCTAAAGATGATGCTTCCTCCTCCTTAAGGATAGGGACAGCTCTCAAGACAGGTTCATAGTGGACTACTTCTTCGCTTGATGGTAAAGTGGAAGAAATCGCCTTCTCCTCCTCCACTTTATGTAGCTGCTCCTTAAACACCACATCACAGCTCGCAATGATCTTCTTTACCTCTTGGTCATATAATTTGTAAGCCTTCTGCTCATCACTATAACCCAAGAAGATATATTTTATGCTTTTTGGTTGTAACTTGTTTCTCTTCTCATCTGGAATATGTGCATAACTTTCACATCCAAATATTCTGAAGTGTGAGACAGATGGTTTCTTACCAGTGTAAGCCTCATGAGGTGTTTTTCCCTTGAGAGCCTTTGTGTAGCTTCGATTTAAAATGTAGACTGCAGTATTAACAGCTTCAGCTCAAAAATGGTTAGGCAATCCCTTGCCCTTTCGCATGCATCTTGCCATCTCCACAATAGTGCGATTCTTGTGTTCCACAACACTGTTCTGCTGAGGTGTGTGAGGCATCATCAATTGATGCTTGGTCCCTTTTCTCTTGCAAAAGTCTTCAAACTCCTTTGAGTTGAACTCACCACCACCATTTGTTCTAAATTTCTTCACACTTTCCCTATTTTGTTCTTAACAAGTGTTAGCCATTCTTTAAACTTATCAAAAAATTGAGCCTTATCACAAAGGAAGTACACCCACATCTTCCTACTATAGCCGTCGACAATCAAGATAAAATAAGAAGATCCCCCCAAGGCCCGTGTAAGTAACTTTTCACACAAGTCAGCATGCACCAACTCTAGAGAAGCATGTGCTCTATTCTTGCTTTCTTTCAGAAATTCCTTTCTCTGTTGCTTGCCCATCATACAAGCCTCACATGATTCCTTCAATTCAGTAATTGTAGGTAGGTGAGAAACCATACTTTGCTTGTGCATCTCCTTGAACACTGCAAATCTGATGTGTCCAAACCTTTTGTGCCAAAGCTTACTTGTGCCCACTCCAACAGTGGCTGTAAGAGCACTTAGCTCATATAGCTCATTCCTTCTTTCTCCTTTGCCAACAACTTTGCCATCACTGTCAATAATTTTTGCACTTGTCTTCTTAAGCCTCACTTCATGACCAAGATCAGTTATGGCAACAATTGATAACAAATTTCTCCTAATTTCAAGAACATACAACACATTTGAAATCTTTTTGACATCGCCATTTGCAGCAACAAATAAAATAGTACATGTGCCTGCAACAGAGCATTTTGCATCATTTCCAACCGTCATAGTGATGGATTCTTATAGAGGCTGCATAGAACTATATAGACATTTCTTGTTGGTCATGTGACAGGAGGCCCCACTATCCAACACCCATGAGTCAGTGGTACATTCTTCTTGCGCTGAGGAGCACACCTCCTCAATGGTCGCCATGAATAACTCCAACTATGCTTCAGTCATATTCGTTGTCTCTTTCCCTTTACTTTTAAGGGTATCATTCTTTTCATCTGCCTTCTTGACACAACAATCTGCGATTGCATGTCCTTTTTTCTTGCAGTAGAAGAACTCTCCTTGAAACTTCTTCTTACAACCCTTCTTCTTTTTGTCACCATCATTTTTGGTGGAGAAACCACCTTTGCCTTTTGCATTGGCAGAGAATGCAGCATCTCCATGGTTGCTTCCTTCTCGAGCTTTCAGCCTCAACTCCTCCTCTAGCAATAATGCACAAAACTCCTCAAAACTCAAATCTTAAGGTCTCACCTGAGTATTAAGGGCAGTTACTAGTCCATCAAAATTTTGTGGACAAATCCAAAGACACTTCCGAGCTAGCTCCTCGCTAGTCTTTTGTATCCCAACACTAGTCATCTAGTTGCACGAATTCTTCATCCGAGTGATGAATGCTTCAACTGTCTCTCCTTCAGCAAACTTCTCCGTTGCTAGTTGATTCTCCAAGTTTTGAATCCTTGTTTGGTTTTGTGTTTCATACTGACTCCTCAATACATTCCAAGCCTCTGATGCTTTGGTTGTATGCTGAATCAAAGTCAAAACACTGTTAGAACAGCTTGTAACTAAGGCACACAATGCATCTGCATTCCTTCGTTTTCAAGCTCGTAGAAGATCTGCATTCGGAGGAATCATCACACTAGGATTTGATGGGTCAGGGATAGGCTGTGGTTCTACATCAGCCCCCAGCACAATCTCCAAAAGCTCATAAGAATCAAGGATAGTTGTAATTTTGAACTTCCATAAGGTATAGTTTGTACCATCTAACTTTCCTTCGCTGAAGGTTGGTGGATGAATCCTCAGTGTTTGAATAGCTGGTACAGCAGCACCACCTCTTGCACTGCTTCATGATGTGCCAGAACCGCTTCCGAAAGACAACATTGTTCCTCTTTGCTATTGAATGCTTTGCCTCTTGCGTACTCTTCAATCCCTAGAGCCCCCTGGGCTCTGATACCATGTAAAAATTACATGGCGCAGCAAACAGAATCTAAGAAAGAGATAGAGATAGAGAGTACACAATAGATAAGAGGAGAATTAGAAATTTTCTTTAGATCCAAACAACTGATACAAAGATGGCTCTATCCACCCGTGCGCTTCCACAGTGAAGCTTAGATGGCGATCTAGATAGAAGATAGGTGAAGAGCTTAAGGCTAGCTGGAACAACTCTGATTGGGTGAAAGATAGATGATCAATGGCTGTGAAGGGGTTTAGCTTTTATAGCATGTGAAGGCAGTTAGGTCGGCATGACCAACCTACCATATGAGCCTCCACTAGTTGGCCAGAGAATATTCCAAGGAATATTTTCTTTACCGTCAAGCTGGAGACGTTGCCCTCGGACCCCAAAATAGGGGCCCCTTTTAACTCCCTTACCTTGCAACTTGATGCAATGTGCCTCGAGTTGCTACCAGCTTATTTACTTAGTCCAACGCAAAGATTAGACCCACAATGGTTACCTTTTTGCCATTCGGTTACATAGACCTCATCTGATATACAAGTCAGGACTCAACCAATGTTCCGGCTCATGGAGCCCCAAGAGGAACACCAAGGAAAAGGGGATTCTACTACAATAAAATCTATCTTGTAACATCAAAAAGCTTTTATTTCATTCTTTTGATGACCAAAACAAATAAAACAACAATTCTTCAAGCAGCATCATAGTAAATATCTCCCATAGATTTGATAGAATCAACCATAATCTTCCACATCTTCATAAAATCCATTAATAGAACAAGGAACGTAAAAGAATACACCATTTTTGAATGAAAATCAATCATATAGTATTCATCTTCAATGTCTTCATAGTTTTCTCTCTCAATCTCTCATATACAATTACACTATTTTGATAGAATTGACTATCTCTCTCTCTCTCTCTCTCTCTCTCTCTCTCTCTCTCTCTCTCTCTCTCTCTCTCTCTCTCTCTCTCTCTCTCTCTCTCTCTCTCAATAGTACATCATCTCCTCACCACAATACTCAATAATGAGTCTCAGTAATCCTTCTTAGGTTGTGGATACACCTCCCAAGAGGTATGTCTGTGTCGAAGAGGCACCAAAGCCACTACAGTGTCTCTTCATAGCTCACTATTGTCACTGTCACTCCAGTCTTCTCTTCAGTCTTCAGTAGCTGCTTCTTCCATTTTTTTTAGCTCTTTTGAACTTAGATTCATCCTTTCCAAAAGTTTAAAAACTTTTCCAAAGTCACACATACATTGTATAGAACACTTACATAAGATCTACAAAACAGAACAGAACAGAGACAGAGCAAATACTGAACAGAGACAGAGTAGATATAGAGACTCTACAGAAGCTTTACGCAGGGTTACAGAAGGTCATCAAAGAATATCAAATCCTCATAACTCATACTAAAACGATTTCAAACTATCAAAAACTATTCAATAAGCTTCCAAAATATTTCAACCTCCATCAATCATTAATCCAAGCTTCATACGGAAGAAAATCATAACAAAACATAAGCTATACAGAAGGTATCAGAACCAATTAGAACCTCAACAGAACCTATAAGAACTTCACAGAGCTTCATATTTCCACTAAGAATCATCATGAACTTTCAAAACATAATCAATATCATCCAAAACACTCTCAAAAACTTCCATTAACAACCATACATCACTCTAAATCCTCAAAAATCAATCATTCAGACCTAAAAAACAACAAAAATCAGTTAAAATTTTAGTATTTTTCCACTCTCAACATATCCCCACACTTATCACCTATATCTCTAGAAAAGAATACTACTAAAGGAAAACTTTGTTATTCATTAGCATATCTGATAAATAATAAAAAGTCATAACAAATTTGTAAAGGATATAAGAGGTTCTTCAGCTTTCCATCGTAGGCTTTCCATCCACCATCACCATCAATAGTTGAAAAGAGAGCTCTCAAACAAATTATTCAACTAGTACAAACTCATCACATACAAATTATTACAACACACACACAAACACAACTATCTAAGTGACACCTTCAAAAAATGTCTCATTAAGAAGCACAGAAGATACATCCAGGGGTATTAATGAAGATGATCCCTCTTGAAGGCTTGATGATTTCGAAAGCGATCTAGGGATAAAGACTCATCTACAAAAGATTTTAGAGGATTCTGAAAGAATTGAAGGCAACACATCCGTTCTAGCAAAACAAGGTATCTGCTAGGTAGACAAAGGGCATGAAAATATAGGGCATCCAATTGTTGGAAATCAATGTTCACATTAACATTCATACAAATATTTGGAATGGCCTTTTGATCATTATGGGAATGCCTATGCATATATGCTAAGTACCAAGCAAAATGGGCTGTCAATCTCATTGAAGGATCTAGAGATTGTGAATATTGGTGAGAAAAATGGAGGTAATTTTGATATGCTTGACTAGTAGTTTTCCAATCCCCTAAAATTAATGGCCATTTAATATGTGGTCCCGTGAGAGAATCGATTGAGCTCCATCCTCTTCTTCTCAGAATCTGCTGATCAAATCCTTCGTACCCACTAACCAATTGAGGGGGTTGAGAAATAGAAGTGGCAGGAGATGGAAGTGGAACAAGTAAAAGAGGATGAAGAGATGGATAGGCAAAATCATAAAATGAGGAATAAGCTAAAGAAGGAGTGGCTGAAAATTTAAGTGAATTAGTTAGGAAAGGTGTCAATTTATAAGCAGGAAAAGTAGAAGGTATATGGATAGATGGAGAAGGGCATGGTGGAGAAGGGGAAAAGACTCGATCTTCAATGAAAGAACAATAGGTAAAGATTGGAATTTGAGGAAAACCCTGAGGTTGGAAAAGGAGAGGTAAGATAGCTATTAAGTTGGATTGATAAAGGGAAAAATAAGCATCATAGCGATGGGCCATTTGTTGGTAGTACAATAAGCTAAGAACAGAGGGACCTAAAACAGATCGTCGATGGTAGGCGTCAACAAAGGATAAATCAAATGGATGGTTCTTGGAAAGATAAGATAGGAGATCCACCCTCAGTTGATTAGTGCTCTGCACATAAGTAGATGCTGTATTCTGACGTTAGTTTCGGACTACAGAATCAATCATTCAATGCCATGAAGTGTTAGGGCAAGTAGCCACTTTAGAAGAATAGCACTAGAACATGTAATCTATCCTCAACTCCAATTAGTTGACATATAAGGCAACTTGTAAGACCACATCCCCCACATACCAAGCCAGATCTACATCATCTGAAATTAACAGATCACCTCGTAGATACATATAAGACAGTAACATGGTATCCGTCGTCACAGAATCTTCAAAGACCATACGAACAACTTATGTCAGCAAATCAGAAGATCAGGCCCCACTCCAACCATCCTCTAGAAGAGGGAGATCCATTGTTGAAAGCTTAATATAGAAGGCCAACTTCTGTAGCTGATAGTGGACAAAAAATGAATGGTCAGGAGTAACATACTCCTGAAAGTGCTCGAATGTAGACCGTAACAAATCCATCCTGGACTGCAATCTTTCCACTTTATCTTGAAACAATGAACATAATGTGGCCTATCTCTGGAGAACTGCCAAGTCCTACTGAGATATAGAAGGAATCATAGGAACACTAGGGTTTGGAGGAATGGACCGTGACTATGCCAGTTGGTCTTACAACTGCTTAATCTGGGAAGCTTGGGATTCCAATGTATTGTGAGTAGTCTGCAAAGCTGAGAGTTTCGTAACTAAAAGAGTCTTAAACTCTTGAGCTTCTTTGGACATTTTCTCTTTCTCTTTCGAAACTCTAGTGACCTCGACTGAGCCTCTGCTAACTGAATCTTCAAAGAAGATATTTCTTCTCTCAAGGTCTCAATCATTTGTATATGTTTCTTCATCTGCTTAAACAGATCAGCAAGAGTGTCTTTAGCAGAGGCTAACTCAGTGGTTGCCTTATGCAACTGGTCTTTGTATTGCATCAATTCTTCATAGAAAGAAGCATATAATTGTTGAACACAAGCTGAGAGTTCAATAGAACTCTGGATGTCATTACAAAGGAAAGGAATGGCATCCCCTTACACTAGACTGTTCAACAAAGGTACTGATATTTCCAAAGAACCCTCTCGATGTGCCCTGAATAAGTTGTTGCATGTGAGGTAGGCAAGGAGGTCACTTCTAGAGGTAGCAAGAACTGTTACTGAAGGAATGATTGGTGGAACTTTCTCTGTTACACGCTTCAAGCGCTTCCCCTGAATGACCAATGGAGGAGGAGAATCAAGATCCTCTATGTCAATGGGTTCTAAATCTTCTAAAGGTGGAGGGGGAGGAACTTAATCAGATGGAGGAGGGGGTAGCACACCCTTCTTAAGGCCTAAATATCTCAAGAAAGCATATAAATATGAACCATAGGCTACATTGGTAACATTCCCTATGGTCACTTTGATAAAATGTTGGTCCATCTTCCTAAAAAGGTAAGTACTCCAATCAATGGCAACCCCTTTTAACACCATCCTAGAAGCTGTGTGTTGAGTGTTGAAATGACCTGTTTTTTGGTTGATTTTTGTTGTTTTTGAGAGCTGAATGGTTGATTTTATGAGATGATTGATTGGTTTGGAAGTGGTTTGAGAGTGTTTTGGATGATATTGATTATGTTTTGGAAGCTCATGATGTTTATTAGTGGAGATATGATGTTCTGATAGGTTCTTATTGGTTCTGCATACCTTCTGTATAGATTCTGTTTTGTTCTAATTGTCTTCTGTATGAAGCATGGATTGATGATTGATGAATATTGAGATCTTGTGAAAGCTTATTGAATATTTTTTGAGAGTTTGGAATGGTTTGAGTATGAGTTATGAGGTTTTGATGACCTTCTGTAACCTTCTGTAGATCTTCTGTAGAGCTTCTGTCTCTGTACCGTAACTGTACTGTAGCTGTTCTGGTACTGTACTGTGACTGTTCTGTAGACATTCTGTATGTGTTCTGATGGATGAGAGTGTAGCTTGGAAAAGTTTTCTAGCCTTGTAAAGAGGTGAATACAAGTGCAAAAGAGCTAAAAGAAGTGAAAGAAGTAGCTGCTGAAGACTCAAGTAAAGATTGGAGTGAAGTGACAGTGGTGAGCTATGAAAGGACATTGTAGTGGCTCTAGTGACTCTTCATATCAGACATAACTCTTGGGAGGGGTATCCAAGACCTAAGAAGGATTATTGAGAGTGATTATGAGAGATTTTAGTGAGGATATGATGTACTATTGATGGAGAGAGAGAGAGAGAGAGTCAGAGATAGCAAATTCTACTAAAACAGAGTGATTGTATATGAGAGATTGAGAGAGAAGACTATGAAGATATTGAAGATGAATACTATGTGATGTATTTCCATTCAAAGATGGTTTATTCCTTTGTTTTCTTTGTTCTATTGATGGATTTTGTGAAGATATTGAAGAATATAGTTGATTCTATCAAATCCGTGGGAGATCTACATGATGCTGCATGAAGATTTGTTGTGCCTGGTGTTCTTTTCTTCATTGTGATCGTATAAACCCTAATAAAAAAGCTTGTTGATATTACAAGATAGATTTTCTTGCAAGAGAATTCCCTTTTCCTTGGTGTTCCTCTTGGGGCTCCACTGTGAAGAGCTCCTTGGACAAATAGTGAGATGGTGTCTTGGCATGCATGAACCTGCCTTGGAGAAATTTGCAGACTAGCTTCCAAAGAGGATTAGTGATCATTGAAAAAGACACTCCTGAAGTGTTAATCACCTTCTTGACATCAAGGACCTCTTTGATCTGCTTCTATAACAGCTTGATAATCTCGTCATTTGAGAATAATTGTCTGGCTATAACAAAGGGCTCTCCTTTGTAGGGAAGAGACAAAGCCTTCCCTAATCCTCTAGGTGTCAAGACCATGGAAGTACCACGAACCAAGCTTGATTTCTTACTGTATGACGCAAGAAACTCATCACATAGGGCTGGATTGTCTGGAATCAAAGGGAGTGAAGCAACCACGAAAGTTGCAATGCATGCTTTCGCGATAGGCTAAAAAGTCAATAGGAAAGAATAATCCCTGTTGATCAATGGGACATACTGAACAGGAGGAGGAGCTTGAGGTGCCATTTAGATGGAATATACGCACACACCACAAATACAGACAATCACGGAGAATGCCTGCAAAACAACCAAATAGCTATCAAAAAGAAATCGATCAAAATAAGCACACACAGAGACGTAACTAACTAATTGACCACTCCAAACAACCCACATTCTAGAAAAATTTCAGCAATAAATAGGCACCCATGACCCCGTATCAGGCAAAAAAGAAAACTACAGACCGCACCTGTAATCGTATTACACAATCAAACCATAATACCTCAAAAACCTAATCAGGACATAACCAGAACTTTGATAAACAATATCAACTTAAAGGACTATACGTGTCCATCCCACGAATCGTATTTATTAAAAATGAAAAAAAGTGCAGGAGAGAATGATTTTAGTGAAGGGTTCATTTTAAAAAATTATTAACAATGGTTGAAAATTTATTAGGTTATAAACCTTAATAAAAAAATGGCAGTTCATTTTTAAATTAGGTATAATTTATTAATGTGGAACGGTGCTTTTAACGAAACCCGAACTGTGATCCCCAGACTCAGGTCTCTAAATGCATATTCATTGATTAAAAATTTAATGTGTCTGAAGCATTCTTCTTTTTCAGTGCGTATATTTATGTGACGGCTGGTTTGTTTTTATTTAAAATTAAAGTGCCTCTAAAGCGCACGTAGCACGTACAAAGTGAACATCGGGTTGATTTTAAATTATTAGAAAAATGTGTGTTAAGCGCGAGCGTGCGTGAAAAAGTGGGTGAATAAATTTCATTTTAACAATTAATTGTGTTTAAGGGATGACCAAAATCAATAAAGCACGAAAAATAGATACCTGGTAGGGGTTTGTATGCAAGAGACTGAGGGCACACTAAGTAGTCCCAAATGCAAGGAATCCAACAAAAAAGCAAAAAAGCAATGATTGGAAAAAATAAACATTTGGTTTAGGTAATGTTAATTAGTGTTTGGGAGAAATTGTTATTATTATTATTATTATTTTAATTTTAATTTAGGTGTGTTTTGATTTTGTATTTTATTTTTTATTTTTTTAAATATATTCCAAAAGCAGTCAAATGCATTAATGGAATTTTTGGTGATTTATTTGAATTTAATTCTGCTTTTTAGGAATTATTAATTAATTTTTCTCAATTTTTAGTGAATTTGACAAGGATTTTTTTTTTTTTTTGCAAATGCAATTAACTCTTTATAGTATAATCAGCAAGATCAACCAAAAAATTACCCAATTTAGCAAGAAATTTTTATGAATTTTTTAAATTTTTAAAGTGTTTTTAGGTATTTTTAATTGTTTTTCTCGAGTTTTTGGAAAATCAAAAGAGATACCCGAGCTACGTATGAACAGCTATGTGGGCTCGAGGACGGCATGCTCCACCGCATGGAGAAGACCAAACGCGCATCCTCGCATGTAAACACCCGCTGGAAAATGCCCACAAACTCGTGCACGAACCAAACACACAACATGAGAGGGTCTCCCGCGTGACGCCATGCGAACATACACACACGCAAATACACGAGCTCGTGAACACGGGGTAAAGGGGGTGGGGTAAATAGAGGGAGGGGGGGTGAAATGTGGGGGTAGGGTAAAGTGGTGGAGGGGGGGGTAAAAGTGGCAGTGGTGGGTGAAATTTGGGGGGGTAAAAGAAGGTTGGGGGGGGGGGGGGGGGGGATAGTGAATGAAGGTGGGGGGGTAGTGCCCAAGGAGGTGGACGGGCGGGTGTCCAAGAAGGGTGGGGGGGGCAAGAAGGTGTCGGGCGGGTGGGCCCAAGGAGGGTGCCCAAGGAGGTGGACGGGCAGGTGTACGACCAGCAAGGAGGGGACAGGCGCGCGACCAGGCGGCCAGTGAGGAGAGGGGTGGCATGGGAGGCGAGGCCATGGGGGAGAAGGGATGGCGTGGGAGGCAAGGCCGCGGGAGAGAAGGGAGAGGTGACGAGGTGAGGGAGAGGAGGAGGTCGTGGTGGCGATGAGACAGGGAAGGGGGATGAATGTGTCGTCAGCGGCGAGGCACGGGAGTGAGCGAGTTCGTGACCACAAAAGGGACGTGGGAGCCATCCATGTTAGAGAGGCGGCGGGCGGAGGAAAAGGCGGGGGCGCTGCACTGGCGTGAAGGAGGACGAGGGGAAGTGCAGTTGACGAGGAGGAGAATGAGGGGAGCGTGTGCGTGAAGGAGAACGAGGGGAAGCCGTTGACGAGGAGGAGGACACCGCGGGACAACGAATAAGTAAGTCATTATTATTATTATTATTATTTTGAATAGTGTTTTTTTTTCTTTTTTTTCAATTAATTGGTTATTGGGGTTTTTTTTGTTTTTTGGTTTTGTAGGGTTTTATTCTTTGTATAAGTAATTTTTTATTAGGGTTGGTGTTTTTGTTTTTGGTTTTTTTTAAATTTGTTTAAATGTGTGTGTGGGATGGTGGTTTTTTTTTCTTGTTGTTTTTTTTGTGTTTTTTTTTGTTTTAATATTTAAATTGGGTTTGTTTATTAAAAGGGAGCGCACCCCCGTCCCGCGTGCATACACGGGGCGGGAGTTTTTTAAAAAAATTTGCATCGAAAGAATCAGACATGGCAGGGATGGCGACACGTGAGTTGCATATGCCATGGGGTGACGCAAGGCGCTTAAACCCGAAAATGCGCGCGGTCACGCGTGAGGCGTGGGACGTGACACACGTGAATGGAAAGAAAAATTAATAAAATAGAAACCGGACATCAGACCAAAAAATCGTAAAAAGGAAAAATGTGTCAGGAGATGAGGGAAAGATGATAGAAAAATGCAACACGGGTTTCGGGGCAAAATCAAGGTGTTCACATGGAAAAAACACGAAAAATGGCTCTAAAAATACATTTGAGGATTAATAGGGAAAAATCCGCCTACCGAAACGCAGTACTGAAAGAAGGAAAAATGTGCATAATAATGTGTCCAACAACGCTATCACGGCAAAACATAGTTTCGATTGAAACAGGATGTGTTCACATGGGGAAAAACCCCTAAAACGGACCTGAAAATAGAAATGGAAATTAATATAGAAAGAACCAATTGCCAGAATGAAGTGCAATAAACAAGAAAAACGTTTGAGGGAAAGGGATTCACAGGGCTAGTGCATGAAAAATCTGTTTGGGGGGAATTAGGAGGGGTTCACATGGGAAAAATAAGAAAAATACGCATGAAAAGGTCTCAAAAATATGCAAAAATTAATAGCGAATCAATTGTGCATCGAAAGGATAGGGTGTAAAAAGGAAAAATATCAGGGGAAATGGTAGGGCAAGGTTAGCACATCAAATCAGTGTTCCGAAGCAATAAAAGCACGTTCACATGGAAAACCGTCCAATTTACGGGAATTGCTTCAAAAATTAATAACTCAAGAACCAGTGGTCGAAACAGGGGTTGGTAAAAAGGAAAAATGGGCAGATGGACAAGGAACATCCCCAAGGACAGGGTGAAATAGAACGGATGAGTGGGAAAGGGACCCCATCAGAGCATATAAAATGAATTTCTACATTTGGAGGTGGATAGATGTATTTCCATGATGAGATATAGAACTAATGCGCAGGGACGTGTCCCCACACTCAAGACCTTAAGAGGAAGGGTAAACCGAGCAACAAGGACCTAGTACCACACATCAAACCAACCACAAACGTTCCCACACTTAAAACATGACCGTCACCCCTAAGAAATAGAAGGTGTAGGGTTAGAAAAACTTGGCCCCTATTGCCGAGGAGTAATGTCGACTAACGAGGTTGCGACTTGTGTCGTTGTCGACTGCAAGAGGTACCCAGGTGTCTTCACAGCACACATCCTTCGTGACAGGGACCACACAGCAACACCCAGGGAGATAGCTGATTGAAGGAATCGCAGGAAATTTGTCGATGACGAGGGATATTGCACTCAACTCATGATCACTCAAATGGAATGAAAGAACAGTCACTTGCCCCATTACTAACATCACTCGAGTGAACAATGATGAAACCCAGAGCTCACATCCGGTTTAGGAATCGACAAGGGAATGGTGCAGAGGGAGTATGCCAAGGTGCACAATTGATGGTGCATTAGTGTATCCAACCCATCTGGCATAGATGCAAGCAGGAAGGCCAGGGAGCCTTGCAGTACAGTGTTCAGAACAAAGTGACATGTCATATGCTGATGGCAAAGACCCATCCCATGGGTGCAGAGGGAAACAGAAACGTACCTGACTCCAATGGTCACAATATCCTTCAATCCTCACCTCTCGATAATTGATTGAAGAAATACCAGTCACACTCAGCCCACCCTCTATCTCACACTCTATTGAAAGATACAGAGGGTAACCCATTCCTGAAACCCTGTAATTTAATCCTCACGGTCACTTGTGCAGAGGTTGTATGCCTTGTGTGCATTTGATGGTGCAACAGTGCATCCCGCCCTTTGCCGGCATACAGTGCAAGAAGGAAGGCCAGGGAGCCTTATGGTGCAATGTACAGGAACAAATCGTGCATTGTGCATTGAAAGGCCCATCCCTGCATGCAACACTCCATTCACACATCTCACCTCTCACTTAATTTGAAGGGAAAAACTGGTCACTCACCCCACCCTCTGTCTCACACTCTGATAGATACACAGAGCAACTCATACTCGCATCCCCATCCTGTTAGGATGAAAACTCACATCACTCAAGGGGTTGGTGATGAAGATCATGTCAATGGTTATTGTCATCAGGATATTGAAGATGAGGCGTACCCACGGAGGCAGCCCACAAGTCTGGTACTTCAATGATTTGTAAGAAAGGTCGTCTGTTAAGAAGGACAGACAGATTGATATTATAGAGACAGCGCACCAAGGGAGGTGGCTTCAAATTACTTGTTGGAAAGGTTCTGCTGGTGAGTCAGCTATCCTGAACTGCGGGGTGTTACCACCTTTTCCACAGTCAGCTTCCCGCCCAAGGGTGTTTCCACCTTTTCTTGGAATGAGGCCTGTTATGATATGGAATTTCTTCATTTTCTCCGATAACATTTTTGTTTGTTTTGTTTTTGTTTTTGGTTTTTTTTCTCTCTCTTTTTTTTCGTTAATAAAGAGAATGGTAGAAATACTATGTGTCAGGAGGACCAACCTCGCGACCGTTGTTGGATCAGACGAGAAGAGAACAAGGTCGGGTTGAGATGTATCTGTGAGAGGCTAGCAGAACGAGACCACCTCATGAGGAAAATCATAAGGGCTATCAGAAGCATGAAGAGAAGGATGGTGTGACGCCCAAAAGGGAGAGGGTAGGTCGACTGTGATTATCAAGATCCCCAGGGAGGGAAGTACTTCTTCAGATGATAGCCATTGATCAGGAAAGTATCATCAGAGGCATCAATGGTCTATAGAGTCATTTTAGGATTGACAGCAAGTACCTTATATGGGCCCATCCACCGTTGTTGAAGCTTGCCAGGAAACTTGCCAAATCTCAAATCATAGGCTAGAACAAGATCATCTTCTTTGAACTCCTTGTGCTTGGTGAAACTATCATGATAGGCCTTGCATCGTGCTTGAGTGGTTTCCATGCACTGTAGAGCCATCCATCGTATCTCATCCAAGCATTCCAAGTATAGGAGGTGGCATTGCAGTGACTCATCATCTCCCAAGTGTTCTTTAACTGCCCCTCGCAAAGAGGGTAATTCCAGTTCAACAAGGAAGATGGCTTCTGTACCATACACCAGTTGGAAAGGGTTCTATCCTGTAGCTGCCTTATGGGAGGTTTTGTATGCCCAAAGGGCCTCTGTAAGTCGATCATCCCAGTCATGACGATGTGCAGCAATCATTCATATCAGGATTGAGCAAAGGATGCAATTGGTGACTTCAACTTGGCCGTTGGCTTAGGGGTAGTAAGGAGTAGACTTGCGATGGCGGATCTTATACAGCTTCGTCAGCTCCTCCATGATTTTGTTAAGGAAATGAGTATCTCTGTCACTTACCAGCTCGAGGGGACTGCCACAACGGGTGATAATATTCTCATACATGAGCAAGGCTACGATGTTACCATCGTCCCACTTTAGGGCTTTAGCTTCACACCACTTTGTGACATAATCCGTACATACTAAGATGTATCTGTTTTGCTTGGGTGGATCAATGGGATCCACAAAATCAATCCCCCACTTCTCGAATGGCTTTAGGGGAAGAATAGGTTGTAATGGCATGGCACTTGTTTTGGTGGGTTTTCCCATTCGCTAACAAGCATCACATCTCTTACAGTAGTCATTTGCATCCTTGTGGAGGGTCGGCCACCAATATCCTGCTAACAGAGCCTTCCTGGCTGTCGCTTCTCCTGCAAAGTGTCCACCACATGGTTTGTCATGGCATGCATTCAATACTATGCCAATTTCATCCCTTGCAATACATCTTCGTACCACTTCATCTTTGTCTCTCTTGTACAGTGCACCGCCTAGCAAGGTGTAGGAGGCTGATTCTAACAGAAGCTTCTTCTTCTCACGGATTGAGATGCCAGGAGGATACTGTTGAGTTGCCAGGAGGTTGGCTATGGCTGCATACCATGGAGTAACTATTTCAACTAGAAACAAGAAAGCATTAGGAAGATCTGAATCATAATGTGCCTCTTTTGCAGTTTGAGGGATCCGTGAGAGATGATCGGCTAGGACATGGGAATGGCCAGGCTTAGTGACCACTTCAAAGTCGAACTCTTGGAATAGGAGCAACCATCTCATCAGTCGTCCTTTAACATCTGCTTTGTTTATCAAGAAGGACAGGGCTTCATGATCCATGTAGAACGTGAAATGTGTTGACAATAAATAGTGTCGAAACTTCTCCAGTGCAAACACCATTGCCAAGCACTCAAGCTCTGTCACTGTATAGTTCCGTTCCCTATCAGCAACCTTCCAGCTTGCATAATATATTGTTTGATCTAATTTAGAGGGGCCCTTTTGACATAGGACAACACCTACCCCTTCAATTAATGCATCTGTGTGCACATGAAACTCCTTCATCAAATCAGGAGGCTGTAAGATAGGTGCTTGGGTAAGGCACTGTTTTAGGGTATTAAAGGCTTCTTCACAATCACATCAGTCCAAAGAAAATTTGCATCTTTCCTTAGGAGCTTGTGAAGAGGGGCTTCCTTGGTTGCAAAATGTGCAATAAATCTTCTGTAGTAGCCCACATGGCCAAGAAATCCTCTCAATTGCTTGAGGTTTGTTGGTGCTGTCAAGGCAAAAATCTTCTCAATCTTCACTGGGTTTGTTGCAATCCCTTGTGCAAAGACAATATGGCCCAAAAGAACTCCTAATGAGACACCAAAGACACATTTTCCGGGGTTGAGAGAAATTGAATACTCTCGACATCTATCAAAACATTACTCTAAGTGTCCCCAATGCTCACAGATCAAACTATAGACACAGAAGTCATCAAGATACACCTCAATGAAATCATGCAAATGATTCTAGAAGGCAGCCATCATTACTCGTTGGAAGTTGGCAGGAACATTATAGAGCCCAAATGGCATCACTCTATAGGCATAGGTCCTCCATTCTGTGGTGAAGGTTGTTTTGGATTGGTCCTCTTCTGAAATTTGGACTTGGTTATATCCGCTGAATCCATCCAAGAGGGAATAAAGTTCATGGCATGCCACTGTATCCAACAGTTGGTCTGTAAAAGGGATAGGAAAATGATCCTTCTTCATCTTCGAGTTCAGCTTCCTAAAGTCCACACATATTCGAAGTTTTCTGTTCTTCTTGGGTAGTACCACAATGGGTGAAACCCATTCACTATTAGCCATGGGATAAATGAACTCCGCTTCAAGAAGTTTCAATAATTTAGCCTTCACTAGCGTAGAATAATTAGGATTCATACGACTTTGTCTTTGCCTTACAGGTTTGGCATCAGGCTCTAGGTCAATGTGATGTTGGCATACTGTGGGATCAATCCCCTTTAGATCTTTATATGACCAAGCAAATACGTCTAAGTTCTCCTTTAATAGATCTTGCAGGACCACTAGTTCTTCTTCTGGAAGATTGAGACCCACTTTCAGGTGACATTCAGTACCATCAATATCCAGGAATGTTACTTCTCTTTCACCTTCCACTTCGCAGATGAATGTCCCATGAATTGCTTCTGGATAGAGGTCTGACTCTTTCATGGGAGTAGTGTCATCGTCTGACGTTCCATTAGAACTAGTGTCCTCCTTCTGAACAGATGACTCATTTGTTTGTTGAGGTTGCTAGAAGGGTATCAGAGCTTTATTTGATTTTGTATGAGTGGTGATTTCTTTTGGACTTAGGGATTCATATTCAGAGGATGTGTCTAGGAATGTCACATAGCACGGACTTTCTAGAGGCCGTGGCTCTGAGGGTTTTGGCTTCTGTTGACAAGGGGCATCATCCTCATCTTTTCTCTGGAATGAATGGTCAGGGCGACAGGAGCTACTGGTGAACTTAATTTTTATGCCTTTGATCCATTGCTTATGCAAATTCTGCATACTTTGTGGTCCATTGGCCAACCCAAATGGAACCATGGTCATTTCATCCAACACCCTGAGATCTTCGGCTTCTGAGGTCTCCGTAGGGACCTCGACAAGATCATCCACTATTTGAGGATCTTCTAAAACTACACTTTCATAACCTGCTTCATTTTCTTCCTTATCATTTTCATCCTCTTCCTCTAGAGGCTCTGTCTCTGCTTCTGTAGAGGCTCTATAGGAGAAGTCGACATTTCTTGTGTTTCTAAAAGTGCTTCTGCATCGTCTATCTCCAGGACCTCTTCCTGTTTTTGGGATGGTCTCTGTGACTCTTTGTGGTACTACAGTGCTCTGTACTGCACTGTTCTATCCTGTACTGCTCTGTCCCTCTGTTGGCAAGTTGAACTTCACAATCTTAGCAGGAGAATTATTTTCGTTCTGAACAACTGGTTCCTTCTTCTTGGCACGCGTGACAGCGGCAACTTCCAACTCTACCAAATTGGAGGCAGGCTCTTGTATCTTATGTTGGCTATCAGTGGCATTGGCCTTTACCGAGGCTGGACTTGGACAGTCCTTTGTAGTGTGGCCTTCTCCTTTGCATCGGCTGCATAAGGGCCTATAATCCACAAATTGTCTAAGGTTTGGACAATTTGGTGAGATATGACCCTTTTCTCCACACTAATAACATTCCACCTCTAATCTCTGACCACCGCTAGACTATCGTCCTCTGTAGCTTTGAGAGGGAAACCTCCTTGGACCGAAATTAGGACCAAATTCCCTAGGAGTTGGTCAAATATCCTGTGTTATCATTTTGGAATCTAGCAAGTTGAATCTTGCATTTTCATCCTTCTGTCTTCGTTCGTGGATCTCTTTCAAAGAACAAATATCCTCTGTATGGTTCTTCCGCAAACATTAGGAACATAAGGCTCTAGGAATGGTTGGTTTTCCGGTACATTCAGTGGCTAAATGTCCCGCTTAATGACACTTTCCGCACCATGTATTAGAGCGCATCACATATCTTCCAGGTCCTGTAGGGGTGGATATATTGGTGGTATTTACCTTCAGCGTCTGTAGCTGCTCTGTAATCACATCCATAAGCTCTTTCTTGATACTTGTAAAACTAAGTTGGATAAGTAGTCCTTCAGATTTTCACCTCCTGAAGTACTTGTAGTAGGGTTTTGGGAAGCTTCTGTAATTATTGCATACACTGGTTGGGTCGATCCAAAGGGTCCTCTGTTCTAGTTCTGATTCAGAGCTCCTGCTGAGACTTGGGGTTGTTGATTCCAGTTGGTAGGGTTCCACTATTGTTGAGTTACCATTGGAGGAATTGTTTGAGACCACTGTTGTTGTGGTTGAACCATCATTTGAGGCACTGTCATTTGTGGTGACCACAGTGGATTAGGTGCATTATACTACGGCACTATTCGCATCTAGGGATAGGGATAGGGAACTATCCCTGGGACTGCATTTGGTGGGTATACCATTCCTAGCATGGGAGGAGGTAAGACTCCTCTTCCTGGAGTCATTGACAACCTTGCTTCAACTTCGTCATACAATCTTGCACCTTCCACTGTAGCTTGCAGATTGACTGGTCTTCTCAATTCCACGAACTTGTGAATTTTTGGTTGTATGCCTGTGAGAAACACTTCTTTCTGGATACCTTCGTCCAAATGATGGTTATTCCATCTCTTCAAGATGGATTCCATTCGTGAGACATAAGCTTCTACTCTTTCTCCAGAGGACTAACTTAGGTTCATGAACTCCTCTCGCATCCACTCTTCAAAACCTTCACGCTTGAATTTAGTGAGGAAGGCCAACGTCCCATGTGCCAAAAGTTCCTGCTGCTTGTCTCTCATCCCATTAAAATGCTGCGCCCTTGAAAGTGGCAAGGAATATCGCTAACCAATGCTCAGGGGTTCTTGCATTGTTAGCCACACATGCTACCATAAATTCTGCTACATGAAGATCATGGTCTTCATTGTACTCTCCCTTAAAAATTGGAAATGGGACTACATTTGCTAGCATGTCATTAATATTTCTGGGACGAATCTGACTAGGAAGGGGACCTTGAGTTGCCATGGGGACTTTTGTAAAGAGTGCTATTAGGGCATCAAAGGAGGCTTCTGCTACGAGCTCATTCTCAGCCTTGATTCTTGCATTCTCTCTTCTCATGTACCTCTGGACTCATTCTAACGCTTGCCTCTTGATTGTGTCATTCATCAGGGGCTTGGCTCCAACCAATTGTTTAGTACTCAATAGAATAGAATCAGAGAGGTCTTCAGTCTTGGGGAGATTCTCTAGTCAACATCTCTTCTACTTCCTTCTTTTCAACATCTCTGAATCCGACTTTCAAACCACTATAGAGGGGGAGATATTTTGTTCTCTGAAAGTATCAAAACTCATTCTTCTTAGGATCGTTGTTGTGCCATCATTATAATAATGCCAGATTTTGAGGGTTTCAACAGTGTATGTTGTGAAAAACACTCTGTCTACCAACTTCCAATGGGTTGCTAATTGGACAAACAAAAGATTGTCAATGCACCAAGCATCCCACGTATCTTGCTATTGAGCATCCACAAACAAATCCCAACTCTTATCCTTCTTGTTTTCGTAAACCTCCACAGACCATGACTCCTGAAGCTTCTTCAAGATCTCCCACTTGATGATGTCTGGAAACTCCTCAATGAATACCAAATCTTCCATGGATAGTCATTTTCTCTGCTTCTGTCCTTCAGTTTATTCCCAAACAACTTGCCACCAAGATGCAAGTTTATGCTGCCTCAACAGGAAGAGGAAATTGTCCACTACATAGAGCATGCATCATGATGGTAATATGTTTCCGCCATTGTGAGATGAACTTCTTGTGGAAAGTGTCTTTGATAATGAGAATCTCCAACTCTTCATTGGAAGAAGGAACTTTACAAGCATCCATTGAATTCTTCTCTTCTTGGCAATGCCATTTCCTTCATTTTCAGCCTCTTTTGATACTTGTTGATAGCAAACTTCCCCGGCTGCGCACCAAAAACATGGAGCCCCAAGAAGAACACCAACAAGGAAAAGGGGATTCTACTAGAAGAAAATATATCTTGTAACATCAACAAGCTTTTATTTCATTCTTTTGATGACCAAAACAAATAAAACAGCAATTCTTCACGTAGCATCATAGTAAATATCTCCCACAGATTTGATAGAATCAACCATAATCTTCCACATTTTCATAAAATCCATCAATAAAACAAGGAACATAAAAGAATACACCATTTTTGAATGGAAATCAATCACATAGTATTCATCTTCAATGTCTTCATAGTTTTCTCTCTCACACTCTCTTATATAGTTACACTATTTTGATAGAATTGACTCTCTCTCTCTCTCTCTCTCTCTCTCTCTCTCTCTCTCTCTCTCTCTCTCTCTCTCTCTCTCTCTCTCTCTCTCTCTCTCTCTCTCTCTCTCTCTCTCTCAATAGTACATAATCTCCTCACTACAATACTCAAAAATGACTCTCAATAATCCTTCTTAGGTTGTGGATACACCTCCCAAGAGGTATGGCTGTGTCGAAGAGGTACCAGAGCCACTACAATGTCTCTTCATAGCTCACTACTGTCATTGTCACTCCAATCTTCTCTTCAGTCTTCAGCAGCTGCTTCTTCCATTTGTTTTAGCTCTTTTGAACTTAGATTCATCCTTTCCAAAAGTTAGAAAACTTTTTCAAAGTCACACAGATTCTATAGAACACTTACAGAAGATCTACAAAACAGAACAAAACAGAGACAGAGTAGATACAAAACAGAGACAGAGCAGATACAAAACAAAGACAGAGCAGATACAGAGGCTCTACAGAAGGTTTACATAGGGTTACAGAAGGTGATCAGAGAACATAAAATCCTCATAACTCATACTAAAACCATTTCAAACTATCAAAAACTATTCAATAAGCTTTCAAAATATTTCAACCTCCATCAATCATTAATCCAGGCTTCATACAGAAGAAAATCAGAACAAAACACAAGCTATACAAAATGTATTAGAACCAATTAGAACCTCAACAAAACCTATCAGAACTTCACAGAGCTTCATATTTCCACTAAGAATCATCATGAACTTCCAAAACATAATCAATATCATCCAAAACACTCTCAAACACTTCCATTAACAACCATACATCACTCTAAATCCATCAAAAATCAATCATTCATATCTCAAAAACAATAAAAATCGGTCAAAATGTTAATATTTTTCCACTCTCAACATCTCACATTTGGCTTCTCCTCATAATGGGGGCCTTACAACTTTGAGCACCATGGATCATTGGTGGGACCTTATGAGGGTGGGGCATTGAGCATATCTAACAATGTACTCTGCCGCAGGGTGCAACAAACACAATGGCACACATGAAAAATTCTATGAATAGAGTACTCAAGGATTTTATACCACAATTGATAATGCCCTTCTTGGATGATGTTCCAATCAAAGGGTGTGCAGTGGATGAGAAGAATGAAGAGATGGATGCTCATGGGTGCAAACAGTTTGTTGCAAACCATATTGTGGATTGTGAAAGGATTTTGACACATCTAGAAGAGGTGAATTTAACTCTTTTTGAAAAAAAGTCTGTCTTTGGAGTTGAAGAGGTTTTGATTGTAAGGCATATATGTGGGCCTTATAGGCAAAGACCATCATTAGTAGTGAAAATAGATGAGAACGATAGATTGCAAGATGTATGCACAAATGTTTCTGAGGTGCGTAGATTCTTGGGTGCATATGTGCTCTATTTGATATGGATCCCTCACTTTACACATGTAGCTAATGCTCTATATCGGTTCTTGAGGAAAGGTTAGAGGTTTCACTAGGAAAGGAAGCATCAGAAAGCAATGAAGAAATTGAAGTGGCTCTTGAAATCTACTCCTACATTGAGAAAGACTAATTATTCACATGGAAAGAGTATTGTTGATATGAGCCCAATCAAGATTGGATGGGCAATTGGGCAAGATGAAGAGTTAGGGTAAAGATATGCAATTCAGTTTAGTGCTAAAGTATTGACCAAACGACAAAGAAGGTATCCACATGTAAAAAGAGAATTATGGAAAATTGTAGCAGCCCTTAAATGTGATGAGTATTTTATGTGTGCTCGTGTAGTCATTGAGGCTAATTTTTTGCCAATATTGGGTATAATTACTAGTTGTGCTACCCCAGGCATTGCTATGCTCCGATGGATTTCATACATCAAATCTTTAAACCCTAAATTTCAGCATATTGCAGGAAGAGATAACCCAATGGTAGACATGTTATCTCAGGTACGCTATGAGAATGATAGGATCATGAATGAGGAGGAAGATGATGACTTTCTTGCAGCTAAAAATGATATTTTAATTAGTGAAACTAAATTGGCAGCCCCTGTAACTACAAATATAGCTCTCACAAATGCAAGGACAACATTAAATGTAATAAATACATTAATTGGTTTATAAAGTGCAAGTGTTGTGTAAGAGTGAATTTAGTAATGCAAGGAGTTTCTACAACATTAACATAAGCTTGGACAGCAAAGAGAAAACACTTTAGATGTTTTATAACTTGTGTAGAAGTGTTACTAAAAGAGAAATATGCAGGAGAGTGACTGAGAATTGGTCAATACCTCAGCACATCAACAAAGAGAGACGAGTGGTTGGATGAGGAGTTTAAGAAGATCAAGAGGAAAACCTATGGGTTTTTCTTAAAAGATGGGTACTTGTGGAAACATGCTAAGAAGAAACAAGGTATGCCATTGCGAGTTCTAGGTGCGATAGAGCTTCACAAGTAAACATTATGCAAGAATTTCATGAAAGCTAATAGGCTAGCCACCATAGAGGTGTTTGGGGTACTTTTGCAAACATCAAAGAAAGATATTGGTGGCAAGACATGTATAAGGATGTTTCTCACTTTATGAAAACATGTATGACATGTCAAATGTATTCATAAGTGAGACATCAGGATGGATTATAGCCCATATATACCTTGTCTCTTCATTTTAAGTGGGTGGTGGATTTAGTCACGATGTCGATAGGTCTTTGGCAAATGAGATATCTTGTACTTGCACATGAAGAATTAGCTAATCAAGTGGAAGGGAGAGCTTTATGTACAAAGACAACAAATGTAGTGTGTACTTTTCTCTTAAAAGAGATCTTTTATCGGTATGGCTATGTGAAAAAAGTTACTGCAAATAGGAGTGAATTGGATGCAAATGAAGCCCATGATTTCTTTGTAAAATTGGGGATCAAACTTGCTTTAACTTTAGCTTATAACCCTAAAGAAAATGAAGAAAGTGAAAGAGGTCACCCACCTATTGCGAAGGCATTGGCAAAAGCATGTGAAGAGAGGGTAAAAGAGTGGCCATGACTTCTCCCTTATGCTTTGTGGGCTGACAAAAATAACTCATAGTACTGTTACCAATATATGCATGTTGAATTGATGTACCCGATCAAAAACCTATCATACCGATAGAAGACATGACAATCACATGGAGTGTGCTACTTGGGAATAGGAGTTGAATCGAGAGGAGTTGTTGGCCTTACGTATTAAACAATTGGAAAGAAAGTCAAAAAACATAGAAGTAGCAATTGCAAAGTTAAGGATAGCAAGGATACAAAACAAGAAACAGTTTGAAAAAAGACATAGATTGAGGCCAAGAACCATACAAGATGGGGATTGGGTGTTGGTTCAATTTAGACAACCAGCATATGGCCATGTGTAAAGTCTCCAAATGATGGTTTAGACCCTATGTGGTAAGACATGTGTTTGATAATGCTACTTATGCATTAAATGAGCTAGATGGGACAGCCATAAAACTTTCGATAGTGGGGAAAAGAATCAAATTATTTAAGAGGTGAGAATCTACTACCTATGAGTTGCCAGAACTAGAAGAACATAGTGGCCATGATACAAGGGTTGTGGCTAGGAAGATATGAAAGATGAAGAAGCAAAGAATATGGTTGCAGAGGATGAGGAGGACTCAGAATATGGTAACAAGTAGGACTTTGGCACATACCAGAGGATGTGCAAATTTAGAGGGGGTGAATGTCATGCCACTATTATGTGGAGTGCATCATCATCCAGCTTTCTTATTAATCTAGAGAGTCAATGTCATATTAGTCATTAGTGTTAGTGCCCGTATTATGGATAGTTCCAAAATACAGGATTTTTGAACAAGTTTAGTCTATTTTTGATATTTTGGATACTATTTCTTGTAAATATCTTAAAACGGTATAGAAAATTTCTAGAATAGAGTGACATGCAAAAATCATGGAGCCCCAAAAGAAACACCAAGAAAATGGAAAATCTACTGCAAGAAAATCTATCTTGTATCATCAACAAACATCTTTTTCATATTTGATTTATCCACAATAAGAAAAAGAACACCATGAAGAACAAGAAATCTTCACGCAGCTTCATAGAAACATTTCTCCCATGACTTTAACTTGAAGCAATTTGATTATGCTCTTCATATTCTTCATAGAATTCATCAAGAAACCACAAAGATACAAGAGAATACACCATTTTGAATGGAAATCATCACATTGTATTCTTCTTCAAAAGTTTTCATACCTTTCTCTCACAATCTCTCACTCATAAATACATTGTTTTTCATAATTTTGGTTCTCTCTCTCTCTCTCTCTCTCTCTCTCTCTCTCTCTCTCTCTCTCTCTCTCTCTCTCTCTCTCTCTCTCTCTCTCTCTCTCATGGGACCTCAAATGGGCTGGCATTGACTATGGCACTAGCCGGACCTCATGCTCATAACAGACAAACACACCCTTATGGCCTCGTGGGCCAGGAGCGTCTATCTATTGCTAAAGGACGAATTGCCCTAAAGCCTAATCTATGCGTTTATAGTTTTGTAGTCCAACGTTTTCCTTTCTATAAACTCCACAAAGGAAGAACCCTTACACATTGGCAATGAATGCCATGATAATCACATACATGGGAGGAAACCTCTCGGTGGAATCACCGCGGCCCCACTGCAGCTCCCCTACATCGCAGGGACTATCCCCTTGATGCGCTGCTCAACATATAGAACAAACGAACAAACTCCACTCTTTTATTTTAAAAGTATTCTAGGAGATGCCATGTGTCCTTTCCAAATAATCCCCCAAAGAAATGAACCACTATCCTACAGCTTAGGTTGCCTTTCCACACTCAAGCGTGGGTCATCGTCATCGAAAACAAGTGCTATGCATCCAGTTCTTTTATTCTAATACCATGGTTAGCATGCACATGCAAAAGTGAATGATCCTAGAGTGCTCAAACATAATTTTCAATCAGAAACATGTGGTGCACAACTAGGCTTTACAATGCATTTACTAACTCGTTGCAGTGATGTAAGGATAGCACCGAGGCAACACTCGTGCTACTATCCTCTTAATTAAAATACACCAAAATCTATGTCATGATATGCATCAAAAAATCAGCAACAATCAGTACGCAAATTGCACCATTCAAACATCCCAACCCCCTACGTTTAGGTATTGCTTTCATTGCATAGGTGTAGAGGTTCATTTTGTCATGTTTTGATGTATAAAAAGCGATAAATCACCAACTTTGACAAGGAGATAGGGCAAACTGAAGCTAAACCTCATGCTTTGCCACTACCATACATCCACAAACAATCATTATATTTTTCTCTATTTTTGTGAGGCGTTTTTCTATTTTTTCCCTTATTTTTTCCATTTTCTTGATTATTTGTCAATAAAATATGCTATTTTCTGATTTTTCTTGTTCCAATCACTTCAGCATGCTAACAACAATTTATCTTCCATTTTTTCCCCATGGCAACACATCTCACCCACCCGAAACGGAAAAACTACCATTTTATCGCTTAAAAACCGCATTTCGGGTTTACGAGAATCAAATAGAGCATGTAAATCATTGCAAAATAAAAAAAAATTATAAACAGCAATTAATCATGGCACAACTAGCACTCAAATAAATTTTCATCCAATAAGAACATCATTACTATCATAAACTATCAAAAAACTTCATTTTTCTTTATAAAAATGGTCATACCGTATTTTTACGTAACCCGAGACGTATTAAATGACTGCATAACCAGCAGACCGAGCCTCCATTGCTCTCAATCCAATGCTGCACATCAATCTTCAGCATCTCCATCAATCTCCATCACCGTTTCCTTCAATCTCCCTCCCCGTTCCTTCTTCAAGAGAGTGCACATGAACAGCCCATAGAGAAGAGAGAGAGGGAGGAGAGAGAAAGACTAGATTCAGATCTCTTCATCCAGACATCCATATCTCGCGCAAAGACCGGCGATAGAATCAAGGAAGAAGGAGAAGTTGCCGGGCAATGTCGGTTGTATGGCTTGCTCACAGCCCCGAATTCGAGTTAGGGGGGGATGGCAAAAAAATTGGCGCCCTAATCACAACTTGAAGATGCCGCCATATCTCATGAAAAATGAGGGAGGGGGGTCAAGGTCCCAAAGGGCACCCCCCCTTTGTCTTAAATTTTGTCCACCCTTTCAAATCTTGGCCAATTTTTTGCCTCTTTCGCGTCTGGGCTCTGTTTCAGCCTCTGAAAAATCCTGCGCGTCTGTTTCGGCATCCCGCACTGACTGGCAGCTCCCGGCATCCCGCACAGTAGTCGGAAAAATTATCAAAAATCTACAAGTGTCGCTCGGGCACCTTTTAAAAGCTGTCTTTCACTTGGTGCTTAAAATCGTCCTAGTTGCAGCCGCCGCCTTCGATGTCGAATATTTTTTCCCTAAATTTTGGATTTTTTAGTAAATTTTAGGCACATCCCGGGCTGAAAACTCCGCTCTCACTCTCTCTCTCTCTCTCTCTCTCTCATACATGCTCTCTCTCTATAGTACAATGAGATACTCATTAATAATCATTCATAACCCCTCTTAGGTCTTGGATGCCCCTCCCAGGATGTATGTCTAGTATGAAAGGTCACCAAGACCACTACAGTGTTCCTTGTGAGAGCTCACTACTGTTACCATCACTTTAGTCTTTACTTCCAATCTTTGGCAGCTACTTCTTCGAGACTATTTGAGCTTATATTCATCTATTTCTAAAGTTGAAAAACTTTCCCAAGATACACATTTATCCCATATCACACTTACAAAGGCATACGGAACAGAACAAAACAGAAACATAAGCTTTACAAAAGCTCAGCAGAGGGTTTACATAACCATACATAAAGCCTTGAGCTCACTTAAATCATTCAAAACCATCAAGAATCAATCAATAAGCTTCCAAACACTCTCAAACTTCATCAATCATTACTCCAACCCCTCATATAGAAAGAAAATAGAACAAAACAGAAGGTCAACATACTCAAACAGGCATAATCAAATACTAACAAGACATCAACAGAACATGTGAGAATATCATATTTTCACTATAAAACATCATGAGCTTCCAAAAACATAATCAACCTCATCCAAAACACTCTCAAACACTCCCAAAACAACTGAACATCATTCAAAATCCATAAAAAATTAATCATTTAGTCCATAAAAACAACAAAATTTAACCAAAAAAAGCATATCATCTCAACCCTCAACATATCCCCACACTTAATCAAGGAGCATCCTCGTCGGTGACCTAGGAAAAAGAGAATATAAGTTCAAAATAATGGCTCAACTCAATCTTCTTCAGTATCTTCAATAACACCATCCAAATACGACCCCAACTCATAACTTGTATCTAATAAAGAATTGTGACATAAGGAAAACAACTTTATCCGTTATCTCAACTTTGAAATATAAAAGCATAAAAACTTTTGAAGGATATAAGAGGTTTTTTTTCTTCTACCATAAACATCCATCCCGTAGATAAAATCTCAAACCACCATTAGTCGTCTTCTCAATCAACTTCATATTTATCTTCAACTCCACGCAAGAGGGATAAAACACCACATATACACCATAGAACATATACACAACTCACATGGACACAAGACAATGTAGTCTCTAAATGGCACATGCTCCCAAAAATTGAAGAGAAAGGAAAAATATTTTCATTAAAAATGATCAATACATCCAAGAGAGTGTCCACAAGCTATGTATGATGAAGATATTTTTTCTTGAACTTCATACTCAGCTTGAGACGTTCTCGACTCTTGTTCTCATCCACAAAATGTAAAGGCACATTTTGAAGAAATTGTAACCAACACATCCTTTCCAATAGGATAATGAGCCAAGTAGGAAAAGCTTGTGCAAAATAATATAGAACATCCATCTAAGCAACAGTCACATCCTCATTTGGATTAATCATCAAGTTCGGAATACTCTTCCTAGTATTCAGGTGGTGAGACTATTGATGCATAAAAGTAAGATACCAACAAAAATGGGATGCCAATCATACCGAAGTATCCTCGGAAGAAGCATATGCTTTAGCAAATTGTAGATAAGAAGTGGAACATTGCGCTTAAGTGTCCCAAGAAACCAGGAATGATAGGCCAATTAAACATTGGTCCTGTCAAAGAATCATTCAATGTCTAGTGCCATCAACAAAGGATATCATTGTTATACCTAGGAGTATCCGTAACTCATTGGGGACGAAGATTAATATAATTTGAAGGAGATGGTAAAGGGATAATAGCATAACAGTGAAGAGGGGTGTAAGATAATTCATAGAACGAAGATATCTGAAGAGATAATGAAGGTGGGAAAGAAGGGAAAGAAAGTAGAAACTTTTGAAAAGATTCTGCTAGAAAAATAGAAGGAATAGGTGGAACAATAGAAGTAGTTTCAATAGGAGTAGGTGAGGATATAGGATCATTAATAAAGGGGCATGTAGTAAAAACTGGAATATGAGGGGAAACAACAAGGGTAAAAGATAAAAGAGGGATACTATCTAGACTAGATTGGAGATAGCAATATACAATGGTAATCGATAGGAGATTGAGGAATACCATAGGATATCATGAGGATCATAAGGATAGATGGAACAACAGAAATCAAAATTTGAGAAGAAATCTTTATTGAATAAAGAATTGTTAGCAATATGGTTTAACAGTTGGGATCTCAAGGGCTGAATATCTGACGTGTGAAATACACTATGTCAATGACAAGGCTCCAGAACATCATCCTCCAAAGGAGGATTCCAAGCATAGCCTTTACACCACAATGTCTGCTAATGATAATTCTTCAGGTCATCAATCAAATTCATTTCAGTTGAATGGACATACACGACTATCTGAAAAATCGCATCTCCTACATAAAAGTTCATATCCTCCTCATCCAGGGATGTGCAAATCTCCTCAAAGATACATAAAAGATAAGAGTTGAGTTTCATGAGAGATCATGTCATCAACAAATCTATCAAATACTACTTTGAGTAAATCAGCTGACCACATATTCTGCCACCCATCCTCTAAAGGTTCTAAATCCACATTACTCAAGGAGATATACAACACAAAGCACTAATGCTGATACTGAATCCAAAAAGATGGAGGTGACACTAATTTAGCATAGTGGAAAAAATCCTCCTTTACAGAATTCATGCGATATTAAAGGTGTTCTACCTTTGCAAAAAATCCATCATAGAGTTTAGCCTTTTGTTGCAAATGATCTAGTTCTTCCTTAGACGACAAAGAAGACATCATGGGAGCTTGAGGAGGAATAGAAAGAGTGGAAACTGTCTGATTAAGTTCATCAATAAACTTCTTTTGCGACTCTACAGTCTCTTGAGATTGCTGCAATTGTCCTTCACAAACACCAAGCTTGCGAGCTGATTCAATCATTTCCTCAAGGGTGGCAGCCTTCTCTTTGGTTAAGGACACATTCAATTTCTCTAAAGTAGCAACCTTAGCTTCTAACTCTTTAATCATGGCCTGCTATGAATCCATCAAAGCCGTAGCTACAGTCATTTGGTATGGATATCACTTAAAGTAGTCTTTTTAGAAGAAAAATCCACAAGAGCTTTACTAAGCTGACTAGTCAAAGAATCCACCTTGTCTTGCAATGAAGTATACACTCCCGTATAAATGGTCTAAAGACATGAAGTCATGGAAGTCTCCAAAGCATTCTGAACACCCAAAACTAGCTATGACAGCGTAGATCCAAACAGGACTATTTGTAATGTGAAGAAGGAATCTTTAATGGATCCAGTTGTCCTTCCCTTTGTGCAACAAAAAGATATGTATAAGACAAGAACGAGGGAAGGGAGCTACCAGACACCTTAGGGATCGGAATCTGTAGTACCATAGGGGTTGGAACATGTAGAGAATCAAAAGGACCTTGTGTGCGGCACTTCTTTCGAATGAATTTGGTAGGGGGTTCATATGCTAGATCGGAATTAACTTCCATAGGAGGAGAAGGAACAAGTGAAGGGCAATACTGTGGAAGGGGAACAGGATCAAGCACTAGAATGCAACCTGGGGGGAGGTGTCAACTGAATGATTTTCTATAAAAAAAACTCCATAGGGCACATTACTGCGTTGACCTTTCGTGACTTGCTGAAAATGTTGATCCATCTTGGTCAACAGAAAGGTTGTCCAATTAATCTTAACCCCTTCCAAGATCCTAGCAAAGGGCATGAAGAGTCCTCTAGACGACATTTGAAGTAGGCTTGACTGACATGAATCTATCGTGGAGGAATTGACGTAATTGCTTCCATAAAGGAGAGGTAATATAGGCCACAGATACTCCTAAACTAGTGATAACTTTATGTGCTACCAAAGGAGTAGAGGTTTTCTTCTACAACAAGGTAAGGACCTCCATAGTGGATAATAATTGATTACCACTAGGCCATAGAGAAAGCTACAAAAGGCAGGAACAAGGCCTCATTGATACGGCCATAAACCAAGATTGATTGCTTCTTGTAAGTCTCCTTTGCATCCAATGGAGGGAACTTCAAGGCCACAGAAAGATGAAGGCCAACCTTGCGAATACACTCAGCATCCAAGAGAAGAGAATATTTCATGAACCGGTAACTGCACATGCTAGATAACAAGTGGGGGGATGGAAGAAGATGCCATTTAGACCACACTAGAGTATCCATACACACACAAAACTAGAAAAATGAGAAAGGATTCCTACAAAACGCACACATAACACCACTAAGATAGATAAGAGAGGAAACAAAAATAGCAATAACAACACATTGACTAGACTAGACAAGACCTCCCCAAGCATTTCACATCCTACAAAAAATTCAACATGACCTACGCACATATGCAACCGAAAGCTTCATGCAATGCATACATTCAGGCACCCATAAACCTTGTATTAGGAATTCGAAAGGAAATAAAATTCCACGCATTACGTATCCCAAACACAATACACAAATCAAGACTAAACCACCATATACTCCCACCATCAATAAATATAGACAAACAAGATCTTTATCTCGGACGAAGAAAAATCCTAATCCTCGTAACCATAAGGTGTATATCTAGGGTGCAATGAAGTGGGTGAGTGAAAACTACATGACTCATTTTATTAAATGATCAATTAAACATGGTTTATTATTAAATTAATATGTTAATGCATGGTGAGTCGTTTGCGTAGCCTAACCCCAACTTATATTGACTTGACTAGACTAGGGCTCTTTACAAATGCAATTCAGTTTTAAGAAATTATATGATCTTTGACGCCAAGCGTATGCATGTGTGACTTTGGGGGGTTCATTATTAATTACAAATTAATTGTGTGTATAGCACGTATGTGGGTGCACTTGTGAAGGAATTTCAAGTTACCAAATTAAGTGAGTTATGGTGCTATGTGCTCATGCAATGGCGGGGTTCATTTTATAATGTAACCATCGATTCGTTTTATTTAAAAATTTAAGATGTGCATTATGTTAATTTTGTGGGAGTGCAACTGTCAGTTGATTTTTATTACAATTACTCATGTGTGACGGTGCATGTGAAGGAGGAAAAGAGAAAAACCTGGCAGCATCTAGACAGTCGCAATGTCTATCGTACAAAATCCCACTTGCAAACAATCCAAAAGAAATAGAAAATTCCACGTACACAACCAACAAGGCGACCAAGGGACAGTCAGCCTCATAGAAGTTACGAAAAACCAAATACTAATATAAAAAGAACGAGGACAAAAGAGGGTTTGGCATTTAGGTAATTATGTGTTAGGGTTTATGTTTTGTTTTTGTTTTCGTGTTTAATATGTTGTTTGTTCTTCATAGATTTGTGTGTATATACTTGAAGTTTGATTTTATTTTTTTTATAAGTACATGTAAGGTTCTGATTCTCTTCTATTTTGTTTTTGTTTTTATGTTTATCAATTTTGGATTTTTACTTTTGGTTTTTTTTTTCTTCTTAAATCGATTTTCATATGGATGTGTGATTAATATTTTTTTTTCTTTTGTTCATTCAGCAAAAGGTAGGTTGAAAGCTAAACATAAAGGTCCAATAGATTTTTCAAAATTTTCCAATTACATATTTAATAAGAGTTTATTATTGAATTAATTGATTCCCAATTAATGTTGATGATTTCAGCATATGTGAATGATCCAAAAATGTAAAGGAAAGCTATTATGATTTTCTAGATATTTTTTGGGAAATTTTTTGATATTTTAAACAATTTTTGTGTAAATTTTCATGAAATTGAAGGTTTTTAATTGTTTTTTAATTTTGTGTTGGCATTTTCAACTAAAAAATCTTCTTGAAATTTTTCAAAAAATATCAAGTTATTTTAGCAATTTTGTTTTTGAATATTTTCATATTTATTTGGAATTTTTATTGTATTTTTATGGTTGTTTACAGGTTTTATAAGTTTTAATGTGTTTTTTTAGTGTTTTTCAATTTTAAAAGATTAAAAAATTCAAAAAAATGTACCCGAGAACGGGTTGCGTATCAACTGTGTGTGAATATCAGCTAGCGCATCACCCCATGGAAAAAACAGCACGCATGTCCTTGCGCATGAACGACCACAATCACAAACATGTGTATCGAGGGCCAAAACCCCACACACTAATAGACCTAAGGAGGGGGACACACATGCACGAGACAGTGGGAAGGACGGTCACTCGCGGAAAGACGAAAAGATACATGGTGGGGGCCGGAAACAAAAGGTGGGGATAGCAAATTTTATTGTGTGAATTATGAGTAGGTGGGTGTCGTTTTGGTTTTGGTTTCTTTTTTTGTGTTAAGAAAGGATATATATATATATATTTATTTATTTATTTATTTATACTTATACTTATAGGGAGGTATGTTTTTCAAGTTTTGTTTATACTTATAGGGGGTAAGAAAAATTTTACAACTCCGGAGGCATCATAGCAACCGGAGGGGACATGCAAGAAAAGGACATCGACACAAATGTAGTCATGCATGAAAATCCGCAAAACATAGGCATTCGCGAGGAAACACGAAACATGAAAAAACGCAAATTACAAAAAATGTAATAACAATTAAATCGAGTATCAGATAAACAAACAACAAAAAGGAAAAAGATTGTGGCGGACAAGACGAAGAGGTCAGAAAAATGGAACGGGAGGTCTGGGGATAAATAAGGGTGTTCACATGGAAAAAATGTAAAAATCAAGCCAAAAAACACACACGAAAATTAAAATTGGTAAATCCCTCAGCCAAAACAAAGGGGAATCAAAAGGAAAAATATCCAAAACAACGTGATGGATTGGCCGATCACCTCAAAATGCGATTTTGATAGGGATAAGACCCATTTGCATGGGAAAAATGGAAAAAATACCAATGAAACGGAGTCGGAAATGAGTTCAAGAAAATTTATGCATAAAAAATGGAGTGCAACAAAAAGGAAAAATGCTAGGGGAAACTAAGTTCTAGGGCATTAGGGGGCTTTTACATGGGAAAAATAAGAAAATTGAGCACAAAAACACATGAAAATTTTAATAAATAAAATCCATGGGCCAGAATAGGATGAAGGAAAAATAAAAATTGTGCAAGAGAGTAAGTCGGACAAGGCTATCTAATCATAATTGAGTTTCGAGATGTTTAAGACAAGTTCACATGGAAAAAGGCCAAAAACACATGAGAATTCTTGAAAGGATGAAAAAATTAATAACTGGCAAATCAAACATCAAAATGATGGGCAATAAAAAGGAAAAATGTCAAAGGGAAGGTGTATGTCAGGGTTTTATCAGCAGATCGAGATTTTGAATTAAAAAAGGTGCATTCGCATGGAAACACATGAAATTGACAGAAAATTTGTTTACAATTAATAACTCATGATCTGTGGCTCAGAATGGAGGGCGATAAAAAAGAAAAATAGCCAATTCAAAGGGAAAAAATAGGGTTATAAGGTCATATTGTAATTTGTTGAATGTAGCGTGCATTGGCATGAAAAAGTGATAAAACAAAGGAAAAAGGCGAATGGTCAAGAAACAACCCCAAGACGAGTTGAAAAGAGGATGGATGGGTTGGAAAGGGACCTCATTAGAGGCAAGATCGAAACTTGGTATGCTTAAATTGTCCAATAGGGATGTGTCCATGAGAGTAGGCAAAGCGGACGAGCAGGGACGTGTCCCCATACTTAAAGCCTTAATAGATTGAATTGACTATGCGATAGGGACCTAACACTTGATCATAACCCATACTCGTCCCCCCATCGGGCAAGAAGTTTCCTATGGCACTTAAACTTTCTTTATGCTTACGCAAGGGCACACCCTTGAAACCCTTCACTATGGGTCAACACCCCACTCATCTCTCATTCCACAAAAAGACTACCCATCCCCCTTACTCTCACTAAATGCACTCACCATCCCCACTCACCTATTTCGAGTGGAGGCCTCGAGCCACCTACCCATGCCTAGGCGACATGCACTATAGCCCCATGTCGTGATGCGACTTGGAGAGCCAAGCCTCGAGAGAAAGATACCTCCACTATACCCACCCAAGGGGTAGGGTTAGAAAAACTTGGCCCAATGTGTAGATGGTTAAGATGAGTCGTTCCACAAACTCGTGCAAAGTTGTAATCGTCGGAAGGAGGTACCACATCACACTCATCCAGCATGGTAGGGGCCATGCAGCATTAGCACCTAGGGACGTAGCTTTGTTGATGAAACGTTGGTTAGGTTGTCGAGGTATCTATCACTCAATCTTGACCGTCACTCATGTTGAAATGATAGATCAATCACTCGCACCATGACTCACATCACTTGAAGAATAATGATGGAAACCCATATCTCACACCTAGTTTAGAGATTGGAAATAAGAATGGTTGAGAGAGAGTATGCCAATGTGCACAGTTGATGGTGTATCAATGTATCCCAACCCATTTGGCATAGCTACAAGAAGAAAGGCCAGGGGGTCTTATCATACAATGCACCAAACAAAATGAGTTGTATCGTGATGGCGGAGGAGGCCCGTCCCGTGGGTGCATAGGGAAGCGAGAACATACCTATCTCCAATGGTCATAACATCCCTCAATCCTCACCTCTCAGTTCTTGAAGGAAAAAGCTATTACGCTCAACCCCCCCTCTGTCTCATGCTCTGTTGATGATTACTTGAGGGCAACCGAGCTCCTCACATCTCGTTGATTGAATTCCCACTGCTGCTTGTGCGAAGGTTGTATGCCTTCTGCACAATTGATGGTGCACAGTGCATCCCACCCTATGCTGTCAGCATACGATGCAAGAAGGCTAGGGAGCCTTATAGTGCAGTGCACATGAACAAATTTATGATTTGTGCATTGAGAGGCCCATCCCGTGCATGCAACGCTCCTTTCACATATCTCACCTCTCTATTGGATAGAAAGGGCAATAACTAGTCACTCATCCCGCCCTCTGTCTCACACTCTATTGATGAATACAGAGGAATGACAACCCATACTCACATTCCCATCCAGTTAGGATAATATCTCTCATCGCTTGAAATTTTTCGATGAAGATTGGCTTTGTCTGGCCGATGATGTCAACTTGTATCAATTGATGAAGAGGCATACCTAGGGAGGTAGCCAACACATCTAATACTTGGATTGCACATTGAAAATAGCATATGTTGTTGTAGGAGCCAGAAGCACCGATGGGGTTGCAGGATTTAGCGCACCAAGGGAGGTAGCTTTGAAACTTCTTCCAAAAGAGTTCTACCAATGATTCAGCTCTCCTACAGACTGCAGAACGTTACCACCTTTTCCAGACCCAGCTTCCTATCCAAGGGTATGTGCCATCTTTTCTTGGAGCGAGGCATGTTATGACAAGGAATTTCTTCATTTTCTCCCATAATAGTTTGTTTTTTTTTCTTTTATTTTCTTTTTTTTTCCCTACTCTCGAGGATGTTTCCACCTTTTCTCGAAGAATAGGTTGGCATGATAAGGACCGAAGTCATTTTCTCCCATAACTGATATATGTTTAGTTTTTTCTTTTTCTTTTTCTTCTTTTGAAAGAGGAAAATGGCAGGAGCACCTTATATCATAAACATCCTCGCCACCTCTGTGGGATCTAATGGAAAGGAAGCAAGAGAGGGGTGGAAGGCGGCCATGAGGGGCTAACAGAACAAGGCCACCTCATGAGGATCAGCTAGAGGGCAATCATGAGCAATAGGTAAATCCGTATCGATCGACGTGCAAAGAATAAAGGAGCTATCAACGGTGATTGTTAGAATCCCCAAGGAGGGTAATACATCTTAAGGCGATAGCCATTAATCAAAAAGAGATCATTAGAAGCATCGATTGTTTGTACTTGGACAAAGCCATTAGGATTGATGGCAAGGACCTTATAAGGGCCCATCCATCGTTATTGAAGCTTTCCTAGAAATTTTCCAAATCATGAATCATAAGGAAGGACTAAGTCACCTTCCTTGAACTCCTTTTGCTTGATGAAGCTATCATGATAGGCCTTTCTATGAGCTTGTGTGACTTCCATACACTGTAGGGTCATCCAGCGAGTCTCATTTAGACATTCCAGGTGCAAGAGATGACATTGCAGGGACTTGTCATCTCCCAAGAGTTTTTTGATAGCCATGCGCAAAGAGGGTAGCTCTAGTTCAACATGAAATATGGCTTCTATCCCATACACCAACTGGAAAGGGGTCTGTCCTGTAGTAGCCTTATGGGAGGTTGTGTTTGCCCAGAGGGCCTCTGTAAGTCGATCATCCCAATCACGATGATGTGCGGCAATCGTCCTTGTTAGGATCGAGCAGAGGATGCGATTGGTAACTTCAACTTGGCCATTGGCTCTAGGGTACTAGGATATGGATTTACGATGGCGTATCTTGTACTATTGCTTTGTCAATTCTTCCATAATCTTGTTGAGAAAGTGATTACCTCTATCACTTATGAGCTCTAAGGGACTACCAAAATGGATGATGATGTTCTCATACAGGAACAAGGCCACACTATTGCCATCATCCCGCTTCAAAGCTTTGGCTTCACACAACTTTATCACATACAAACCAAGATATGTCTGTTCTGTTTCCTTCTGGTTGGCAGATCAATAGGGCCCACGAAGTCAATCCCCCACTTCTTGAATAGATTTAGGGAAAGAATGGGTTGGAATGGCATGGTGCTAGATTTGGTAGGCTTTCTCATCCGTTGGCAAGCATCACAACATTTGCAGTAGTCATAGGCATCCTTATGAAGGGTCGACCACCAATATCATGCAAGTAAAGCCTTTCTAGCTGTCGCTTCTCTTGCAAACTGTCTACCACAAGGCTCGTCATGGCAAGCTTTCAGCACTATTCCAATCTCTTCTCCTGCAACACATCTGAGCAATACTTCGTCTTTGCCTTTCTTATACAAAGCACCACCGAACAGGATGTATGGGGCTGATTCCAATAGAAGCTTCTTCTTCTCACGGCTCGAGATACAAGGGGGATACTGTTGGGTTGCCAACAAGAGGTTGCCTATGTCTGCGTACCATGGGGTAGCAGTTTCAACTAGAAATAAGGAAGTATCAGGAAGGTCTGGATCATCCTGCTCTTCATCATCACTCTAAGGGATTCGTCGACAAATGATCAGCTAGAACATGGAAACGACTGGATTTGGTAGCCACATGAACTCCTAAAACAGAAGGAGCCATCTCATCATTCTTCCCTTCACATTGGCCTTGTTCATCAAGAAGAACAGGGCCTCACGGTCCACATAGAATTTGAAGTGTGTCGATAGTAGGTAGTGTTGGAACTTCTCCAAAAGTGAACACCATTGCCAAGCACTCAAGCTCCGTCTCAATGTATAGTTCCTTTACCTATCGGTTACTTTTCGGCTTGCACAATAGATAGGTTGATCTAACTTCGAGGGGCCCTTTTGGCATAAGACTGCACCTAGGCCTTCAACTAATGCATCGGTGTGCATATGGAACTCCTTTGTCCACCAATCAAGAGGCTGCAGGATGGGTGCTTCAATCAAACATTACTTCAAGGTATTGAACGTCTCGTCACAATCAGCGGTTGATGGACCTAAAAACGGGCCGGCACTGGCTCATGCACTAGCCAGGCCTCGTCACTACGCACAAGACAACCTCTCGGCCTCGCGGCCAGGAGCGTCTATCAAAATCTCTGCCTTCCTAAACATTGCGTTTGTATTACGTCGTTTGTAGTCCACTCTTCTCTCACCCACTACTCCTCAGAGGGAGTCCCTTACACATTGCCTAATGGCATGAAGCACAAACATAGGGGGCCTCCAACGGCTGAATGCCGCTACCCCTCTGCGACTCTCCTACACCTTGGGGATTGGCCCATCGATGCGTCGCTCAACATATAAACATGTCGCACAAAATCCACTCAAGGTACCATTTAATCGTATACAGGAATGTACCATTGTCCTTACTTCTCTTTTCCCTAGACCCCGCGACTAGCCTATGGCTTAGGGTGTCCTGTCTCTCACTCAACGTGGGTCAAGGTCCTAATGAAAACAATTGCTGTGCATCCAGGATTTCTGATACCTTTTAACATTTCCATGATTTATGCATATTGTGGATGCTAGGTGCTCAAACGGTTATAAAATCAATATTGTGCACATGTGCAAAACATCCTTTCAATGATTTTCAACTACCGTTCTTATGCGGCGTTGCACAAACCTAGCACCGAGGAAACCCTTGTGCTACTAGGCTCTTATTTTATAATTATTCACCGACCTATATGGCATGCAAACAAGGCAGCAATCTTTTCATCATCTTACTTCGCATTTAGACACATTTTGACCACTCTACCCTCCCATCGATCAAATGTTGCATTGTGGTATGGATTTATAGGGCATTTTGCCATCATTTTATGTGTAAAAAGCGGAAAAAACTCACTAGAACAAGAAGGTGGGGTTGAACTGAGGCAGATCCTCATGCTTCAGTCCCCACAAACATTCGCAAACATTGTTCTTAATTTTCATTAATTTTCCGCACCCAAAATGCATTTTTTCCCTATTTTTTGTGATTTTCCTCTATTTTCCTTGTATTTTTTCTTATTTTCTGCATTATTTAATTACTGAAAATTCAAAATAGGTTATGGGCTATGGCCCTTAGTTCCTTCTTGCAGCAAAAATGAAAATTTAGTTGGTGTTCCTAATCATTTTCCCATTTTTATTCTCAAAACCATCATTTTCCCTTGATTTTTCATATTTTATGTGTTTTAGTGTATTATTTTGAACCACAAGATGCATATTTTTCTGATTTTCTGATTATGATCAACAAGTACTCATGGAAAACAGCAACATAAACAATTTTTAGCCCACATAAACAACATTTTATCAATCAAAAGCCATGGAATCTCAAATTTCCTTTGAAAAAAATTTGAATTACCTCTTATTTGCGTGTTTCGGGTTTCATGTCCATGGATGCAAATCTGAAAATCAGCAACACTTCATGTCCAGCACAATCACAAATCACCATTTCCAGCCCGTGGAGCAATCCGATCTATGCCGGACAAGCCTCCATCATTCTTCCTTCTTCCTTCTTCTTCCCACATGAATTCCCCCTTAGAATAGAGAGAGGGAGGAGAGAGAAAGACTAGATTTCTATCTCAGCATTCAGGCCATCAATTGAGGAGCGAAGGGCGGCGATAAGATCCACAGACAGGAGGGAATGAGGGCCCATGATCAGTTGCAGGGGTTGTTTGCATCCCCACACCTCCATCTCCATCAAGAAGGGCGCATTTTTCGGCGCATGTTGGCGTTGATCTCCTCCTCTCTCTCTCTCCACGATTCTTCCCCAACATTTCATGTGACTTTCATTTTGGGCTACCAAGAGTCACTTACTCATTTGGGCCAAATTTTGTCCACCCCTTCGCATCTTGACCGTTTCCTTGGCCATTTCCCCGTCCGGACTCGGAATCGAGCTCTGAAAAATCCTGGGCGTCCGGCTTGGCATCCCTCATTGGCCAGTAGCTCGTATAAACCTGCAGGGCTGTCTGAAAATTTATGAAAAATCAACAAGTGTCGCTCGGGCACCTTTAAAGCACTTTGACGCTTAAAATCATCCTAGATCGAGCCACCGCCTTTGACATTGAATATTTTTCCCTTGATATTCATAATTTTTAGCTATTTTTAAGCACTTCCCGGCACCTAAATTCCGCTCTCAGCGGTCCACGTGAACTCTGCATCTTTCCTCAAGAGCTTATGCAAGGGGGCTACCTTTGTTGCAAAGTATGCAATAAACCTTCTATAAAAGCCCACATAGCCAAGGAATCCCCTCAACTATTTGAGGTTGGTTGGCACTGTTAAGGTTGCGATCTTCTCAATCTTTGCAAGGTCTGTTGCTATCCCCTATGCAGAGATAATGTGGCCGAGAAGAACTAACGAATATGTATTTATCAGAGTTGAGAGAGATCCCATACTCTTGGCATCTATCAAAGCACTACTCTAGGTGTCCCCTATGCTCACAGATTAGGCTATAAACACAGAAGTCATCTAGGTACACCTCAATGAAGTCATGCAGATGGTTTTGGAATGCGGCCATCGTCACTCATTGGAATGTAGCAGGAGCATTACAGAAATAGCATCACTCTATAAGCATAGGTGCCCCATTTTGTTGTGAAGGTTGATTTGGATTGATCTTCTTCTACGATCTAGACTTCATTGTATTAGTTGAATCCATCCAAGAGAGAATAAAGTTCATAGCTTACCATTGTGTCCAAGAATTGGTCTATGAAAGGAATAGGAAAATGATCCTTCTTTGTCTTGGAATTCAACTTTTGAAAGTCCACACATATTCGCAGATTTCCATCTTCTTGGATACTACCACAATAGGCGAAACCCATTCACTATTAGATAAACTCTGCTTCAAGGAGCTTTAGTAATTCGATCTTCACTGGGGTAGAGTAATTTGGATTTATGCACCTTTGTCTTTGCCTTACCAGCTTGGCATCAGGCTCTAGATCGATGTGATGTTGACACACCATAGGATCAATCCCCCTCAAATCTTTGCACGACCATGTAAACACGTCTAAGTTCTCCTTCAATAGGTCATGCAGTAGGACCGATAGTTCTTCTTTTGGAAGATTGATACCCACCTTCAGGTGACGTTCAATACCTTCAACATCCACGAAAGTTAATTGATTTTCTCCTTCCACTTCGCGGATGAAGGTCCCGCAGATTGCTTCTAGGTATAGATCCCCCAACTCCTTCAAGAGAGTGGTCTCCTCTTCTGATGATTTATTGGAACCAACTTTCTCTTTCAATGGAGGCTTAGCTTGCTCCTTGGAAAGCTGAAAGGGTATTAGAGTGGTTTCAAATTTGATTTGAGGATGAGTTACTTCTTGGCTTGAAAACTCACCTTCCGAGGATGTATCCAAGAACGTCACATAACAGGAACCTTTGGAGTTATGTTTGGGCTGTAGGACTAGCGGTTGTTGGCAATGTGCATTGTCATCATCTTCTCTTGAGAAGGATAACTTCAAGCGGCAAGAGCCACCACTGAAGAAAGGCTTATTCTGCTTAATCAATTTCTTATGGATATTTTACTTACGACGTGACTCATTAGTGAGTCCAAAGGGTACCATAGTCATTCTTTCTAATAGCATGGGATTTTCCATTTCTGAGGCTTCTACAACTTCTTACTCATCTGTGCCTTCTTCGAGTAGGATAGACTCTTCTAGCTCGCTTTCATCATCATCTTCTTCACTTTCATCTTTGTCCTCTTTAGATTTTATTTTTACCTCTGTGGAGATTCTGTAAGAGAAGAACAGACTCTCTGTTATGTCTTCTGCTTCTGCATCTACCTCTGCTTTTGTCTCTATCTCTTTCTCTACGTTGTCTCTGGCTCTGCTGCTACAGCCATGTAACTGGGAGAATAGTACATCCATGCTTCTATCTCACTGTCAGAGGTGATTTCAGAAGTCAATTTGGGTTTGGGCAAGAGGTATTCACCCATTGACAAAGACTTTGCTTCCTTCAAGAGTTGGCTTACAGTGTCCACTATCAGGATTGTGCCTCTGTTTTCATAGGAAATATATGTCTGACGGCTTCTTCATCTCATGATGTATCATCTATTATCTCCTTGGAAAAGTCTATTACGACTTCGATGGAAGTGGATCCATTGCCTTTTTGTGATCCATACAACTTTAGCACCACCTTATTAGCTCCTTTGCCTAGGGTTAGAGTTCCTTTGAACCAATCCGTCCTTGCCCTTGCTTCAAAAAGCCATGGTATTCCCAATAGGAGAGGGTATTAGGTCCCGTATAAATTTGGTTTGACCACGAGATATGTCAGGCCAATAATATCTTCCTATGGTGAGAGTTTTCTTCACGTATGGGAGAATGTCCAAAGGCTTAACTTTTCTTTGATCTGCCAGTCTGATAAGCCACTGCAGAGGTTGCATTCCTTGCAAGCCTAGATCATTCATTGTCACATCCATGTTCACTAATGAGCCTCCATCAATCAATATGTCTCCTATAAATCATCCTTCAATCCACACACCAATCTCTAGGATGCCAAGATCCAGGAAGGCATTAGCCACATCCACTTCCTTCACAAGCTCTAGGGGTTTGTTAGGCTTGGTTGATGTTGAGGGAGAAATCCTTAGGTCTCTTCTTCTTGTCAGTATGCTTTTGAATTTCTTTTGACAGCTAGGAGACAACATCAGCAACTATCAAAATGTTAGGTTAGGTTTAAAGGTGTCTAAGTCTTTGACCAAATCATATTCTTTCATAGAATCTACAGGCTTTTCCAATTGGCTGGAGAAGGGGACAACACCCATTTTTATCTTACCTCTTTTCCCCAATTCCAGCAAGTTGAACCTTGCTTCTTCATCTTTCTTCCTTCTTTCGTGCATTCAGAGAGCAGATATCTTTTGTATGGTTCTTCCTTAAACAATATGAATAGAAGGCTCTAGGAATGGTTGGTTTTTGGGTACATTCAGTGGCTAAATGTCCCACTTGATGGAACTTTCCACACCATGTATTAGAACCCATCACATCTCTCCCACCTCTCGCAATAGTGGATATGTTGGGCTATATTGACCTTCAGCGTCTATAGTTGTTCTGTGATCACATCCATCAACTCCTTCTTGATGCTTATGACTAAATTAGATGGGTAATCCTTCAAACTTTTACCTCCTCAAGTACTTGTAGTAGGGTTTTGGGAAGCTTATGTGATCACCACATAAACTGGTTGCATTGATCCAGAGGGTCCTCTGTTTTGGTTCCGATTTAGAGCTCCTATTGAGACTAAGGGTTGTTGGTTCTAGTTGGCAAGATTCCATTGTTGTTGTGGAGTTTCCAATGGGGAAATTGTTTGAGGCTATTGATGTTGTGGTTGAACCATCATTTGAGGTACTATTATCTGCAGTCACTGTAGATTCGATGCACTGTACACTGTGGCACTGTTTACATCTGGGAGTAAGGGTAGGGAATTTTCCCTGGGACTACATTTGGTGGATATGCCATTCTTGGCATGGGAGGAGGTAGGAATCCTCTTTCTGAGGTCATCGACAACCTTGCTTCAACTTCATCATACAATCTTGCACCATCCATTGCAGCTTGTAGATTGATTGGTCTTCTTAATTCCACAAACTTGTGAACTTCTAATTGTAAGCCTCTAAGGAAAAAACCCTTCTGAACTCCTTTATCCAAATGATGGTTGGTCCATCTTTTAGACATAAGCTTCCACACCCTCTAGAGGACTAACTTAGGTTCATGAACTCCTCTCATATCCGCTCTTCAAAACCTTCACACCTGACTTTAGTGAGAAGGCCAACTTTAGGTCATCCCATGTGCCAAAAGTTCCTATTACTTGTCTCTCATACCACTAAAATGTCGTCCCTTTGAAAGTGGCAGAAAATATTTCTAACCAATGCTCATGGGTTCTGACATTATTAGTCACACATGCTACCATGAACTTTGCTACATGAAGATCAGGGACTTCATTGTACTCTCTTAAATATGGGCAACAGAATTATATTTATTGGCCTATTATCAATATTTCCAATACAAACCTGACTAGGAAGCGGACCTTGAGTCGCCATGGGGACTTCTGTAAAGAGTGCTGCTAGGGCATCAAAAGAGGCTTCTGTTGCTAGCTCATTCTTGGCTTTGATTTTTACATTCTCTCTTCTCACGTACCTTTGGACTCATTCTAGTACTTGTGTCTTGATTCCATCATTCATCTTAGTGTTAGCTCCACCCAGTTGATATGTACTCAATAGAATTGAATCAAAGGGGCCTTAGTCTTTGGAGGACTCTCTGGCCAACATCTCTTCTACTTCCTTCTTTTCAACGTCTCTAAATTCAGCTTTCAGTCCACTATAGAGGGGAAGATATTCCGTTCTAAAAGTATCAAAACTCATTCTTCTGAGCATCATTGTGGTGCCATCATCATAGTAATGCTAACTTCTTATGGTTTCAATAGTGTATGTGGTGAAAAAAACTCTATCCACCAACTTCCAGTGAGTTTCTAATTGGACAATGTACCATGCGTCCCACATATCTTGCTATTAAGCATCCAAGGACAAATTCCAACTCTTTTCTTTCTTGTTTTCGTGAGCTTCCATTGACCATGACTCTTGAAGCTTCTTCACGATTTCCCACTAGATGATGTTTGAAAACTTCTCAATGAATGCCAAATCTCCCATGGATGATCATTCTCTCTATCTTTGCACTTCAATTTGTTCTCATACAACTTGCCACCAAGATGCACATCTCTGCTGCTTCAGGAAGAGGAAATAGTCCACCACATAGAGCCTGCATCATGATGGTAATATGTTTCCACCATTGTGGGGTGAACTTCTTGTAAAAAGTGGCTTTGGCAATGATAATCTCCAATTCTTCAGTAGTAGAAGAACTTTGCAAGCATCCATTGAATTCTTCTCCTCTTGGCAATGTCATTTTTTTCATTTTCAGCCTCTTCTAATACTTGTTGGATGGCAGTGTTCCCTGACTGTGCACCGAAAATATGGAACCCCAAAAGGAACACCAAGTAAATAGAAAATCTATTGCAATAAAATATATCTTGTATCATCAACAAACATCTTTTTCATATTTGATATATCCACAACAAGGAAAAGAACACCAGGAATAAGAATTATTCACATATCTTCATACAAAACAACTCCCACGGCTTTAACTTGAACCAAATTGATTATGCTCTTCATACACTTTATAGAATTCATCAAGAAACCACAAAAATACAAGAGAATACGCCACTTTGAATGAAAATCATCACATAGTGTTCTTCTTCAAAAGTTTCATAGCTTTCTCTCACAATCTCTCACTCATAGATATATTGTTTTTCATAAATTTGGCTATCTCTCGCTCTCTCTCTCTCATATATACTCTCTCTCTATAGTATAATGAGATACTCAAGAATAATCATTCATAACCCCTCTTAGGTCGTGGATACCCCTTTCAAGAGGTATGTTTAGTATGAAAGGTCACCAGGATCACTATAGTGTCCCGTGAGAGCTCACTACTATCATTGTCACTTCAGTCTTTACTTCAAGTCCTCAGCAACTACTTCTTCAATATTATTTGATCTTATATTCATATCTTTCCAAAGTTGGAAAACTTTAAGCTACACATTCATCCCATATCACACTTACAAAGGCTTACTAAAAAGAACATAATAGAATAGAAACAAAGGCTTTACAGAACCATACATAAAGCCTTGATCTCACTTAAATCATTCAAAACCATCAAGAATCAATCAACAAGCTCCCAAAAACTCTCAAACTTCATCAATCATTACTCCAACCCCTCATACAGAAAGAAAACAGAACAAAACAAAAGATCAACAGACTTAAATAAGCACAATCAGACACTAACATGACATCAACAGAACATGTCAGAACATCATATTTTCAGTATAAAACATCATGAGCTTCCAAATCATAATCAAACTCATCCAAAACACTCTCAAACACTCCCAAAATAACTAAAAGTCATTCAAAATCCATCAAAAATCAATCATTTAGTCCACAAAAACAACAAAAATTAACCAAAAAATCATTTCATCTCAACCCTCAACAAAGCAAGTGGCTTTCAGCCAGTTTTGGGAGATTTCATGCAAAAAGAGGGGCTTTCAAATTTGCGCAGTGCACGATCACAATTTTCAAGTAGTAAACAACACTCCAAATGGGGGGGAAGAAGAATAAGTGATCTGGGAGAATCTTGATTAGCTATTCTAGAGTTTCACCCCTCTTTTGGAGCCAATGAAGCCATCAAATTTTCTGTTTAAGAAGCAACAGAGAAGAAGCTAGTGTTTGGTGTGTATTTTTGGTCTACCAAGGAGCTCCAGGAAATCTAATGGTTGGAGATTACTTCCGAGGAGTCCTACAGACAAGGATTTTGTTTATCTTCTCAGTTTTTATCAATACATAGTGCTTTGAATCATTGAGCTTTGTCTTTATATTGTGTAAAGGCTTTGGCATATTGGAATCCCTCATCTATTCTTTTTTTTCTCTTCTATCTATTATTCTCTACTTCCTTTTCTCTCTGATTTTCGATGGATACGACCTTTCAACTAAAACCCCTCCAACAACATTAGTGGTCATTATGATCCTTACAGGGCCATTGACTTATCACTTATTTGGTTTGTTACATCTATCTACAACTGGCATAATTATAGTGTTACTCAATTAATATAGTTAGTCCTGCATTATTTGACTTAGTAGGCCACTTTCCTTTATATTGTATCTTATCTATACTATGTATGTTGTATTATGTGAGGAAGAAGGAAGAAAAACCAACAAGAAAATGTAAGCACATTCTTTCTTCTTGTGTTCTTAAGTGAGCTTTCTCTTGTGTGTATTATATGTTTTCAATGCAGTAGCTCAATCAAGTTCCCCCACCACATGATTTGTGACATGGTATCAAAGTAGCAACACTAAAAGAGGCTTGTTTTGAAGGTTGAAGTGAAGGAGAAGGAGCAAGGATTCATGCAAGTAAGAAATCGGTAAGAAGCTCTCCCATTCCTTCTCTCTTTCTCTTGGTTAGTGCCTATGGAGGCATTGGAAGCAAGGTGGAACAAAAATTTCAGCTTTTTATGAGATATGGTGTGTAAGCAAAGCAAAAGGGGCTAATTTTGTGGCATGGTAGATCAGTCTCTAATACTTGGTAGAGTTACCCATGTAATCTCTAGTCCACAATTGAATTTCTAACCAATGAGTAATTCAAGAAATCAAAAATTAATTGACATTGCCAAACTCTAGAATTGCCAAGTCTCAATTTTAAATCTCTCATCTCTTTGAGCTTGAAAGTGTTTCAAACTTGCCAACCCTTTGCAAACCTTAGACCAAAACATTAAACAACTTAATTTCGTAACCCTCATGACACCAAAAGTCATTCCGAGGGGCTCGCTCTTCAATGCTTTGTTCAAGACATGACTTAGGTGCCAAAAAGAATTTGTCCTTAAAAATCTCTACTGACATCTCCCGCTACAACCACTAGGGTTGTTTGTCACCATGACTCACATTCAATTTTCTCACATGCACACAACTTAATTATTCCTATAGAAATAGGTAAAAGATTTACAAACCAAAATCAATCTCCCCCTTAAATCTTGCAATTACCCTCGGATTGCAATTGAACACATGCATCAATTACCAGCGGAAATAAATGCGCCATCAAAATGAAGAAACATTTATAACTATTACTTAAGTATGCTCATATCCTAGCATGCTAACATTCCCACTAAAAGTTGTAGTTCACACAATGATCATAACTATTCTTATAGCCAAATGTAATAAACTAGCTTAGCAAAAAGTCAAACATGTTTTGACCATTTCAAGGCAAAATAATGCAAGAACTGAGTAAACAATGCCTCAATCCAAGATGTATCTCATGCTTCTCATGTGTTGCATATATCTCAATAGATATCATGTATCTCATGTATCCCATGCATCCCATGTTATACATCTTATGTGTACTATGCAAACGTATAGTTTTATAGCCCATATTTTACATCTTATGTGTACTATGGAAATTGATAGTTTTATAGCCTAAGTACAAACTATTCTCATCTTCTACAAAACAAGCCATAGTGACTAGGACACCAAATAGTGATCCTCTAGGTAGGAATACCAAAATGATATCCAACCAAGTGTATACAAGACCATTGTCCCACCCTAGGAAGTGGATGTGAGCAAGATCCAATGTAATCTCTAACTAAAGTATATCAATGTAAAGTTACAACACTTGAGAATGATATACCAGGTCACCCCCCTCCAGCCATTTTACATCCATAGGAAAGTAATTGTGAAATCTCACTAGGTAGTGGATAGAAACTTTACCGCTTACCTTCCTTGAAATTAATACTAGGTTATAGGATTTTTACTCTTAGGATTGGTCATATCCATATTTTGCAGATATACCAGTTAGGACTTTTATGCTACATTTTTGCCATCTAAGGCCATTTTGGGTCTCGTTTTAGCTCCTAGGATTACGAATAATAATTTCAAGGCATACTGTAATTTAACCTGTCAACCATTCTGTGGTACATATGTTATAGATTTCATTTTGTAATTCTAATGTTTTTTGTTAAGAAGCAAATATAATGTTTATTTGTAAATAAGTTATAAATTGTATATGTTATTAAGTAGTCAATAAAAAAGGTTATTTAATTTATTGTTGTGCACATTTTTTGAGAGATTATAAAAAACTTACTTGTTGTCTAGTACTCAATTTTGTCATAATGGCTGAGAATTGTGGAAATCATATCATCGAGAAGCTAGACAAGAACAATTACCCATCATGGAAGTTCTGCGTAAGGAACTTCCTTATTAGAAATGGCCTCTACGAGTTTATTTCAGGTGAAGAAAAGGAACCAAAGCTAAGTGATCATGTGATTGTAGAAGAATTAAAGGCATGAAAAGAATGGAATGCAGAAGACAAATAGGTAAAAGTCCATATATGTAGCCATTGATAATACTATGATGGAATATATTAGAAATGTAGAAAGTTCGCATGTAGCTTGAACAACCTTCGAGAATATGTTTTCAATAGATACAAAGACACAAAAGATTCAAGTCAAGGAAGAGTTGAATACTTTGAAGAAAGGGAAGATGGATGTAAATAAGTGTCTTGAAGGCGAGAAGCATTGCAAATGCCTTAGCAACTATTAATGCAATGCTACCTAACGATGATGATTTGGCTTCATCTACTCTTTGGGTGGCCTTAATAATGAGAAGGCTTGAAATTTTTTTTAACTTCTGTATATGTATGAAAGCTATTTTCAAATTTTGACAAGTTGGTCTTTCTCGTGATCACTGAAGGATCTATATATACATATATATACAGTAGGGTGAATCATCTAAAAGAAGTAGTAAACATGTCTAAGCTTTTTACTTAAGTTTAAGAAGGGGACTTAGAAAATCCTCTTCAAGAGGCCGTGGTATGGGACGTGCTGATAGTAACCAACAAAATAGGTTAAATCAATAGTTTGGTGACATGTAATTTTCGAGAGGCCATAGTAATTCTAGAGGCAAGGGGAGCTTTAAAGGAAGAGATTTATGGAAGAATAGAAGCTCTAGCAATTCTTGTATATCTATTGATTAAATCATAGAGTAAGAAGTGTATGTTAGATTTAATACGAATGGATATTTTATTAAAGACTTCAATAATAAGTGTAAGTTGGTTACAAATGGAAGCAAAGTTGACCACATGTTTACTTTAGATGCTAGAATTGCTCCTATGTATGCTAAAGGGAAAGATGTGGTTGTAGACATTGAAATATAGCACAAATGTGTTGGATATATAAATATACAAAGGTTGAAATTAACATAGTCCAAAGGATTGGTTACAAGTCTATATTCAAAGTTGTAGAATTACATAAAGTTTGTGAAGCATGTCAATTTGGGAAGCAAGCAAGGGAACCATTTTGTAGCATAACAAAGATGTAAGAAAGAATAATACACTTGATGTTATATATACAGATGTTTGGGGACCTGCCCAGAATGTATCTCTTAGTGACAATAAGTATTTTGTTACATTCATTAATGATTGCTCTAAAAAATTATGGACATATTTCATAAAGAAAATGAGTAAAGTGTTTAAGCACTTTAAAACTTTCAAGGTGGTTGTTGAAACTGAAACAACCTTGAAACTAAAGTACTTGAGGTCAGACAGAGACGGAAAAATATCTCTCTAATGAGTTTAATGACTTTTTAAGGTCTCATGGGATAAAGCAATAGTTCACATGTAAGGATATCCCACAACAAAATAGGATAAGGAAAACAAAAAACAAACATATTGCAAAAGTTGCACGGACATTGATGACTAAAAAGGATATACCCAAGCATTTTTTTATTTAAGATTATTCATACTCTTGTCTATATTATGAACATGTCTCCCATAGCTACAATTCATGGTATGACTCGCTCTTGAAGCATATTTTACAGAAAATGAACGTGATGTATCACACTTGAAAGTGTTTGGTTGTATTGCATATGTTCATTTGCATAATGAGTTAAGGAAAAAGTTAGACCCAAAGGCTGAAAAATATATTTTCATTGGATACCCTACTAAGTAGAAAGGGTATCATTGTTATAACCTTGTTAGTGGTGAGTTTCAAGTGAGCAAGGATATTATTTTTTATGAGCTGAGCAATTAGCATGCATCTAGTGGAGATGCATTAGATGATGTTGATGATCATGATAGTCATATATAGACAGAAAAACAAGAATCATGGACTCAGTGTGGACCAGAGATATCATCTAGTAGTAGATCTACAATTAGTTCTTGGTCTAGGAGACTAGTCTCCTAGTGTGATAAATAATTACAAAAGGAAAAACAATGTATTAGATGGTAATAATGCATCTACTAGTCGGCGATTCTTGATAGAGACTCGAGTGGTTCAAAGATTTTGGATGATGAGCTTGGTATTCCTTCACTCAATATACTAGATGTAAAAAAAGTACATGGTAATGTAAGGGCTCTAGTAAGTGATCCAGTTGTACGTAAGTCTAGCAAGGTAAGATACTTATTAGATATTTTGGTTTTAAGGATTATTTAGCAATCATTATGCTTATATGGTAAAGGTAGTTGAGGATGTTGAGCCCACTTGATTTGAGGAAGTTGTTGGCTATGCTCATTGGAAAGTAGCAATGGATGAGGAGATAGCTGCATTAGAGGCCAACATGACTTGGAATCTAATATCATTAGCCAAGGGCAAGAAATCTATTGGTTATGAGTAGGTCTTTCAAATAAAAGATAATATAGATAGTTCTATTAGAAAATATAAGGCTAGGTTGGTTGCAAAAGACTAGGCATAGACATATAGCATAGATTATGAAGAGACATTCAATCCAATTGCTAAGACGGTGATTGTTAGATGTGTGATTACTTCGAAAGCAACCAAAGGTTGGAGCTTACAAGAAATGGATGTAAATAATGCCTTCTTGCATGGTGATTTGCAAGAATAGATATATATGGAGCAGCCAATAGATTATGAGGATGTAGAGTATCCCACATATATGTGCAAGTTAAATAAGACACTCTATGAGCTCAAACAAGCAATTCTAGAGCATGGTCTAACAATATCAAAGAGTATCTTATTAACATTGACTTTTTATATTTCAAATGTAGATTTCTCATTTAATGTAAAAAAGGGTGATGCAAGTTTGATTATCGTAGTCATCTATGTGCATGCCATTATTATTACATATGATAGTGACTGTGGGATTGCTAATATCAAGGGACTTTTAAAGCAAAAGTTTGAGATGAAAATTTTGGATAAACTAAGGTACTTCATTAGCATTAAGGTGATCAAAAGTGCTAATGGTATATGGCTGTCCCAAGGACAGTATAGCTTGGATATGTTATCCAAGTATGATATGACAGCATGTAAGTCTCTTTTAGTGCCATTGGAGCAAAATGTAAAGTTCAATGCTGATGTTGGGTATGAGATAGAAGACCTTACTATGTTTAGGAAGATAGTAGGGAGTTTGATGTATATGACTATCATAATGCTAGACTTTAGCTATGTTGTTGGACTTGCTGAGTCGATTTAGTTAGGTACCTAAGAAGCCTCATTTAGATGCAATCAGACATCTATTGAGGTATATGAAATCCACCTTGCATTATCGAATTTTTTATAAAGCAAGAAATGATGTACATGTGTTTGGGTACATAGATACAGATTGAGCCAGTAGCAAGTATGACAGAAGATCTACTAGTGAATTTATATTTTCTCTTGGTAGTGCAACAATTACTTGGAGTAGCAAAAAGCAAAAAACAATTACTTTATCGAGTACAAAGGTCGAGTATAGAGATGTTGCTATGGCAACATATAAGGTAGTATGGCTACAAAATTTATTAGATAGTTTAGATATGCAAAGAGATAGTCAAGTTGTCATTCATTGTGATAACATAAGCAATATATAGTTAGCTAGAAATCCAAAATTCCATGCTAACATAAAACACATTGAGGTGCATTCACATTTTGTGAGAGAATGTACTACAAAGGAGGGATCAACTTGACATATGTCAACACACAAGATCAGATAACTGACATTTTTACAAAGGCATTGGGTGTAGAGAAGCTTCGAAAATTTTGAAGCTTTATTAGACGTTCAAAGTTGTAGTTGAGCTTGAGGAGGAGTGTTGAGATGTCAAACTGAGCACCTATAGACATTGATAATGAATTGCTTGATTAGATGAGTCTACACATATACACTTAGCACGTTAGTGGTCATTATAATCCTTACATGGCTAGTAACTTATCACTAATTGTATTTAGTTTATTACATCTATTTACAGTTGACATAGTTATAGCACCAATCAATTAATATAGTTACTTATGCATTGTTTGACTTAATAGGCCACTTCCTTTTATATTGTAACTTATCTATAATTTGTGTACATTGTATTGTGTGAGGAAGAAAGAAGAAAAATCAGCAAAAAAAAAAAAAAAAGCCTCCATCTCTCTTCTTGCATTCTTGAGTGAGCTTCATCTTACATGTATTGTGTGCGTTCCACAAAGTAGCTCAAGCAAGTCTCCCCACCACGCGATTCATGACAAACAATCTAGCCCAATGTTAGTTGAGAGTCAAATTGCATTTAACTATTTATATAAGTAAAAATCCATTATTATTGTCATTTGTAAATCAAGGTTTTACTACCCTTCTCTACAAGGTAGTCTACTTGTAGCCACATATTGTCCCTTTCTTCAATCATCATGAATATCGCCATACTCTATCAATCTCTTATATTCTATGTGGCTTTTATCACTTACGTTGTCTCTTCCCAAGACTTTAACTTGGTGTACAAACCAACTATCTTGATAAATTTTAAGATAGTGGTATAATTGCTCATACTCTCAATGCACATTACTCATTTCTAGGTTCATATCACTCACACCACTTGCATCCAATATGCACAAATCTTCAAAATCAAGAGGTTGTTAGATTCCCACCTCATCCCTCTCTTTTTATTCTTAGTTTCTAAGAAAAAAGCCCATTAGATTTTGGCTCTATCCAATTTTTACTTGAAGATCGTTTAAGTTAGATTTTGGCTTTATCCACTTCCTACTTAGATACAAAATATGTAAGTTCTTTCAATGCAGAATATTAAAACCACTTATCTATAAATTTATCATGAAAAAAATGCTCACTTTTCTATTCAACCAATGAATATCCCTATTAAATGATACCCTTTTAAAATGTCTTTAAAAAGGGATTTTAAAATCCCCTCTATTAAACCTGCATGATAGACTTACCAAGCCATCATCTAATCTCCTAGACACAACTTTGCATACTATACCTTTCCAAGGGATTGCGTTTGACACATCCTTTCAAAGGGATTTAGCAATGATGTGATCATACTATCCTCTACCCATTCAATATTTTAATCTTCACAAGCTTCCTTCAATGGTGAGATCAAAATACAAAAGTGAGTGTTTTATGAAACACTTGACATATAATATTATCATTTACCAAACAAGCAACCAACCATCATCTAAACTCCAAGACATGATCTTACACCCTACACCATTTCAAAGAGATTATACATGCTATAACCTATTAAAGAGATTAATTTAATCCAACCATGCCCTTCCCATTCAAGTCTTTGACCTTTACAAGCTTGCTTCAATGGTGAAATCAAATTACTCCAATGAGAGTACCATAAAACACTCAACCCCTCATATTATCATTCCACCAAAGGCTTTTACACTCCACACCTCATTATCATTCCACTAAAGGCATTCAATCACCAAAAATCTAATCCTTATTTAGATTACTACCAACCTCTTCAAAAGCATGCACTTGAGATACCAAATGCACTCTTTCCACTCAAAAAGAGAGATGTTAATAAGAATGGTGTTATGAAGGTATTGTTCTCAAGAGAGTTGGTTAGTTATGTAAACAAAGTGACTAGGTTAAGGGTGCTAATAGCACCCAACTCCATGCCTAATATTCCTAAAACCCAATCAAGGATTTGGCAAAAATGCCAAACAACATATCACGACATAAGACTCCATTGCAAATACAAAAAAAGATGAGATTTTTTCATTTGTTATGTTGTCACAATGCTTGTTGCATGGTGTTCGACTCAAAACATGGCCATTAAAATATCGCAATTGAGAATGCCTACAAAAGAATATAGGTCAGGATCATACAAAGAGTATCATACATACACTTGACCACCAATGATGATGCTTAAAATTTGATTAGGCCACCACAACACACGTGCCTTGCTTTTGGTGTCAAAAATAAAGTGAAGTGTCTCAATGCGAGTAGCATTTTCATATCCCCATATCTAAATAAAAAGTCCAAGGGATTTACTACCCAAGAGATTTGGGCAAAGGCCCTTGGGCCAAAGAGCTCTGCTCGCCAAAAGATTTGGCAACCTTGTTACTAACCTCCTTACCCCAAGGCCTTAAAATTTTAGTGAGAAGTCTCTCAAAGCAAGTAGCAATTTTAAAAATCCCATATCTAAATATAAAGTCCACAATCAAAGGGCTTTATTCCCCCATAGATCTTAGGAGACTTATTCTCAAATATGCTTAGGAGAGACTTGATCTCAAAGATTAGGCCAAAGCGCTTTGTTCCAAGAGATTTGGTGACAAAGATCTTTAGGCCAAAGAGCTTTGTTCACCAAGAGTTTGATAAGAATTGATTATTGAAGAGCCTTAAGTTTCATGTTTCAATGGTACTTGCTTGGTTGACAAAGAAAGCATTTGAAATTCTCTTGCTAAATGGAATCTCTTCTACCTAGCACATGAACAATGATTATAACCCAACTCATTTAACGGAGCAAAAACTTGTTTAACGAAACAAGTAAAACATTTGAAATTCTCTTGCTAAATGGAGTCTCTTCTACCTAGCACATGAGAACTGATGATAATCCAACAACAGGCTTCACCATGGAAGCTATATGTTGTTGCCAACCATTGCCATTAAACTACTCTCAAGAGCCTGCACAAATGGAGGCTTTAGGCCTGACCATGGTGAGCATGCAAGTTCTAAAGCCTCTAGGGTGAGCATGTAAGTTCTAAAGCCTCGCCATGGTGAGTATGTGGGTTGTAAACTCCAACCATAATTCAGCCATGAAGATTTCTACGAGTCAATCGACATTCACTCCTCACAAAGAGAGCTTTCCCTCAATTGTTAAACATGTTGCTTACATGTGGGCAAGCCATCCTACCACATATGCTTTTCTAAACCACCATACTAAGTTCCTCAAAAGCTCATGTGGGAGGGCTATGAGCTCACAAGCAACATTGTGGCAAGCTGAAAGGTTGGGTGCAACTACTTTAGACATGTGGTGTTTTGCCCCCATCTAGTTTAGATATGTCCATGTGCTATAGACTTGCATCTACTTGTCAAAGCAAGACCCACATTACCACCAGCTAGGGTAAGGGCACCACTTAAAAAACAAGTGCGAATCGGGTGACACTTTTTTAGTACTACCAAGGCTTCGTGCTACAATATTATGGGACCAATGAGGTACCAGAATAAAGCTATTGACCGGATGGTGCAGTTCAAATCTCTCGAATTTCTGGACCCTAGATAAATTTTGGAAAGGCTCCCCTCCGCAACCCTTCGAAGGTCGATTTTTTTTTTCCAACTAATTCCAAAATATGGCTTCTAACTTCAGCATAGGCGGGATACATCAAACATTTTTGTTCTTCGCGGGGCACTGATGTTCAGTAAAATTTTTTATAAAAAAAACTTTTACAAATCAATGCAAGCGATGCATACAAAGTTACGTGTTATTATACTGGCTCCTCTACCCTAGCCAAGGGCAGCCGCAGCGAGCAGTAACCTTCCTGCCACATATGCTTCACGCATGCACACAGCCCTGCAAACCCCTCACGCTACTTGCCTAGTGGCCTCGTGAGTCGTGTGTTCAGGCCAATCTGCCCCAGGCTCTGCGCCTCTGAACTTCGAACAGGCTTAGCCATACCGCCATTCCAGAAGAGGGGCTCCACAATGGCAAGAACCATCACCGCATGCAGTATCATCCCGCAGCAAACCTGCCACTCACCAAGAGACCCTAATTGCAGACGAATCTGTGTCGTACCCTTTCTGCACCCCTCTACTAGATCGTACATGATCTTCCGTAGTAGGTGCAATGGACTGCTAAGGGGAACCTGAAATCCCCTGACCCAAATACATACCTTCTATAGCCCTCTTAAAACACGCTTTCTTATACACGACTGTCTATGTCTCTGAGGAGGCTTTGCTAGTTCTATGAATCGCTGCACAGGAAATATTTACAAACCCATAGAATTACATGGAAAACATCGTAGATCGAGCTGTCTCTGTAGACTCCGATTAAATTTGTCCCCACAAACCCAGCTGCAATAATTTTGAGCTGGGTTCGCCTAGCGACTTTGGCCTTTCACGGCAACCTCCAGGCATAGATGTTGCATCAATCTGTGTGCGCGTGGATCCGAGAGATATCTATGACTGCATCAATCTGTGTGCGTGCATACGAGAGAGAGAGAGAGAGAGAGAGAGAGAGAGAGAGAGAGAAAGAGAGAGAGAGAGAGTTGTGAAAGAAATTTGGTGCGTACATTCGTAAACTCTTCTCAGAACTTACGCCGCCTCTCCGCGGATTTGCGCAAAGGCGATTTTAACACATCAGGGGAATACTTCAGAAAGGTGTGAAACACCTACAATTACAGCCAACCATTGCTCTCCACTAGAAGGGCTGTGGATAGATGAAGAAAAACACCAATCTCATCTCTATAAATCCATTGCTATAGATTTATTCAAATATGTATTTACACAGACAGGCACCCAGACATTTCACCTTTCGTGCTTTTGACAAGCACCTGTCTTGGTAGGCACCCATGCATTTCCTCTTTAATGCTCTTGATTCGATGTTTTCTGTGATAATGATGAAGCTGACAATGATGATGATGATGATGATGATGATGCCCCTGATGATGATGTTGAAGGTGATGCCGGTGCTTCTTCAGAGATCGACTGATCACCAGATTCGGCCTCTCCCAGGGACGCAGATATGTCAGTTTCTTCCTCCTGAATTGGGCACAGGATGTGGACTGTGCTGAGGGGGGATTTAGGGTTTTTGCTTTTAGCTCCTCCTGACAGGCCTCTAGAATTTGGCTTCTTACGGCTGCAGCACCCAGCTCCCGCGCCGTCGTCAGGGGGAACAAAGGCGCCATAGCTGGTGTAACCTGTCATCATGGAGGGGTCATCGCGCACGAGCTGGCCGAAGAGCAGGAACTCCGGGACGCAGAAGCTCATGGGGGCGTAATTGTAAGGCTTATCGAAGGGGTTGATGAGGCCTAGCAGAGGAGTTTCAATGGCTTCTTCGAGGGACTGATCAGGCTTGTGAGAGAGAGAGAGAGTTAGATAGAGAGAGAAGGTGATAGAAGCTTATAATGCTTTTTTAGCTTTCTTTTTTCCTCATGTAATAATATGCAGATCGTGTCTGTGGGCGCTTGTGGGCGCTTGCAGATAATCTATCTGTGTCTGTGCTTTGTCTCTCTTTTTATCTTCCCCAAAAAAAAGTCCCGGCGCCCGGTTTTCTTTTTTCCACTGCCTTTGGATAATGTCAGAGCGTCCCACGTGTCGCCCCCTTCAATAGGGCAGCAAGGCACGTTACTCGTTTCCCACCCAACTCATCTGTTATGACGTAGCCTCCCTTCTTGGCTTTTCCTACCCTTCATCCTTATCAGGTCAATTTCGCCTTACCTCCCATCATCCATAGCTCCAAGGTCGTAGGTCACACACATAACATGGAGTACGTGAGCAACCATCTCAATTAATTTGTACTTATTTTTCCTTCAAAATATAGAAGACACACACATGCCACACTATGACTTTAGAATCGAATAGCTTTTGAATATATTGAAACCTTAGACGCTAGGTAACACATAGTTACAAAAGACAAAACCATGTGTGTCACACCTAAGTTCTAGGCTAACAGGTATTTCGTAACCACAAACCTCTTGGACGTATCTAGTCTAGTAAGCAATTCTAGAAACCATTTAGTACAAGTTTTTCATATATTTATGATATAAACTCACTATATCATTTTGCTATTTGTAGTCCGATGCCCATGGAAAAGCAATATGGAGTAGAGTGCCCAAAGAGTACCTACTTATGGTTTTGTAATAGCAGTGAGCCAATTGATGAGGCCTTGCAAAGCCAAGCTACCATCATCTCAAGCTTATGCAATGCCTTCTCCTGTGTGTTGATTGATAAAGCTCGGTCACATTATCCAAAAGGTTAGCACATTCAACCAATATTCTTATGTGCACCTCCTTTGAGCCCCATATATGTAGCATATCACAACATGCAAGAGCAAATAAGCATGAAATGTTTGAGACAACTCTATTCTCCATCAAAGTTTCTTTTGACGCAAATTGAATATTATTTGATCCACTTGAGGAAATAAACTCATCAACACCCCACTTTAGAGCAAGTCGAACTTAAATCGATTATTTGGTCATAAGCTTACAAGATTATAACTAAGTTTCCTACTGAAACTATTTTGAGAAGGATTTTTCAAAATTTGAGTGATGAAGCAAACTCATCTTTTCTCAAACTCAAGAGTAGGTTGCTTGTCATGCCCCTCCCCCCCCCCCCCCCCCCCCCCCCAAACCACCACAATCCCAACTTATAGAGTGACTTTTCATTAGTATTGGTCTTTTTTTCTTTACATTTCTGAGCACAATACTACCCCACCAACCCTAAAAGTGGATGCTTACGATACAATTTCTTTTTCCAAAACAAGGCTTATAAAATGCACTTGGATACATGACATTTCTCTCTCCTCATTTTATGACAAGATTGAGAGATATACAATGGGAAAAAGTGACTTGCAAGAAAGCATATGATGACTTTTAGCTTGTATGATTCATAGGAAAGCATTTGATGACTATATAGCTTTTAAAATCATTTTTTAACATCCAATTATGATTATGTAACTTTTTCCCACTATAGATACTATTTCTCCTCTTTGTTCTACATTAACCTTCTGACTATTGTAAGAGTTAACTTGTATGATAAACATGGGATTCAAGTAAACTCTTCAATAGCAAATTTCATGGCTCAATACATCATAGTTCAAAGAGATTGGCCTTAGTAGGCATTTTGCTACATTTGTTGCCCACCACTAAGTCAAACATGCACTCGATGTGGTTATCAATTTTTGTGCCTATGATGAATGCAATATATGATCTTTTTCGTTCCTTTTAAGAAGTGGCCAATGCCTTCATTCTCCATGAAACTCATTCAAGAAAGCTCTATTACCATTTTCTTGTCTATCATTCATTGCACAAAACATCTATTGAATATGTCTATGCATGCATGCATGCATTGTTACAGGATTTTATGTCTATGGGGGGAAAGCAAAAGTTGAGCCGTACTTTGAATAACTCTATGGTATGCACACATGCTATTGAAAGACGGGTTCCACGGAATATTACACCACTATTGAAGCTTGCCCATGCATAAAGTGACATATGTTAATCATTCCATGATAGGGAATTCCAAGGTAAGTTACCTCCAAGTCAAGTAAGTCAAGAGATCCAATTTCATAGGCATAATACATGGTTTAAAGGATTCATAAGCAACCTAAGCATGTTGCTTTTGGGAGCTTTAGGCTATTTTTGAGATTAACGATGGTGTGGGTTGGAAGAGCACGAATAGTGGGGGCAACCTAGAGAAAAAATGCTTGTTGAAAACATAAGTTTTTTTGCATGCCTCAGGAGGTTCTATAGCTCATTTATCACAGGAGAGGTTGGGAAAGATTGCTCTTATGATAGCCAGAACTTCTAGCTATTGAAGAGAAGCATTAAAGAGACCTCTTTGCATTTTTTTACTATTGGAATAACAAGGCATAGAGCAGAGTACCATGCTATCATAACGGTTTATAGGTTTTTGCAAGGCCTTTAGAGCCGCTCTACGATTACTACTATTGGTCTATGGATGCCAAATGATTGCTAGCATCAAATATTATGCTTTGGATTGACTTAGAGGCAGCATATGTATGATTTATAACTACTGTAATAAAACTGTGTGGAAGTGCTGGAGTGGTTTTTGAAGCCCCGCAATGGATAAGCAATGGTCCTAATGGATTCTAATGCTTAATATCACTTCCTGCAATTAATACCCATCATCTACTATAGAGATTTGTTTATATGTATGGATTTATGAGGTGCATGTCTTTGATTTTGGTCTATGTACAATAGAGATCTTGATGCATGTCAAAGGTTTTCTAAGCTATAGTCGCAGATTCTATGTTGGGCAGTTGTCCCAAGTGTGTTTACATGCCTAGGATCTAGGCATCTTATACGATTATATTGAGTTGCATTGTTGGACCATATATGCAATAGAATCATCAGATTATGCCTCTATCATTGTCTTTCACTTCATCTAAACACATAATGCTCTTTCTTTCTTCATATTCCCTATCTCACTCTCTCTAAACCCTTTTGTCTCATGCCCCTATAATAGACCTTCTACCTTACATTCTCTGACATTAGTGAACCCGAATGTGAAAGTTTGACCAAAGGAGCATTGAGATGGGCGATTCTTTAAGAGCTTCAAGATTAGGTGCAGGTGATGTATGGCAGCAAGTGGCTCAACATTTGACTTTGCTATATCAAACATAGTAGTAGCAATATCTCTATGAAAGCACCAAAAATTACAACAAATCCAACTGTTTATGTGGTTGATCTGCCAATTATGCCTTACTGGTTCATCTGTAAAAGATGATATAATGGACAAACTAGTGATGGATTGCGTGATATTAGCCTAAAGGTTACAAAATTGAATGGAAAAGTGGAGAAAAGGGGACAAGGAGTAGCCCAATGGCCTATCAAAGAAGGATTTAAACCCAACTGTATATGGTGTGATAGTCTTTAGCATAAAAAGCATGACCATGTGGCTTATTGTGATAGGGAGGCAAAAAATTTGGTCTTTTGGAAAGATATAAAATCCATACAAGAGAGACAAGGGTGCCTCTTGAACCAAATTTTGGTAAAGGGAGTATGCAAAAGTAGCTTGAGGAATTGACAGCAAGAAATGCATTTGCATAGATATTGTTACATATGAGTTGAAGGTTGAGGAATCTCTTGGTTCTCCTAGTACATGCAAGATTGCCACAAAATTTGAAGTTTGGTCTTGTGCTTTGGATCATGCAAAGAGGGAAAAGATAGCTAAGGTTGAATTGTCATCTGTTAGTCAAAATATACGGAGTATGACAGGATGGGATGCTTTAGTGGATTCATTTATAGCCTATGCATATTTGGAAAAAGTGCAGAATATGGATGCTATTGTAGAGAAAAAGCAAAGAAGAGATGATGAGGTTGCATGTACTTCAATGCACATGACACAAAGTAAAATGAAGCAACAAAAGGCTGTTGAAAAATCAATTCCTGAACACATAATGGAAGATGTAGTGCAAGATAAAAAGCTTGATGAAAAGAAGAAAGGCAGGCAACATAGTTGGACTCTAACATTGAGACTACTATAGACATTAACAAGGTGCTTGAGTGCATCCTTGGTAGCAAGGTTGACTTTACACTCGGCAATATGCTTGGCATTGCTAAGCATGAATTTCATGATGAAATAATTGATATCATTAAAAGAAAATGACAATTTGTGGGAGCGCCTAGTTAGGTACTAATGCATGTTGATGAGGAATTGGATTCTCAAGGCATTCATTGGGCATGTACTGATGATTCCATTATTGTCATAAGGCGAGATGAAGCTAAAATTGGGATGATTAAGGATGGAAAGAGTGAAGTATTGGCTAAAAATGTCATTGAGAGCAGCATTACTTATAGAGATATTATGCCAAATGAGTCTCATGAAGAAGAGGAAGGCAATTTCATTCCTAAAATTCATTGTTCATGCATATACTTTGAGGGGGAGTGAGTCCTAGAGTAGAAGCACAAAGCAAACGCAAGAGCTATGGTGGAAGGAGCAAGGACAAGAGAGAGAGAGGCACAAGATGTGGGAACTCCAACAGTCACAATGTGTGATGCCAGGAGGCATATTTTACGGTGGATTCCGTGCCACAGTGGATTCTGTGAGGTTTTACGGTGGATTCCGTAAACTTAGATGATCGGGGCTCATACACAAAGTGGATTCTTTGTGCGAGAAGTTGATGGAGACGCCTGTCCTTTTCGGGCGTTTCATTAATTTAGTGTGTACATGGCTGATTCCATAGCGGGTGATTCCGCAAAATGCATATTAAATTAATAAACGTTTATGAGTTTAGAGTGCGCACTCGTAATAAATTAAGGTTAGGATTTATTTCTAACCAGTTGATTTATTTATATAGCTGAAGACTGCTAGGTATTCACTTTTGTCGGTTTAATTGTATTATTTTACTAACGATTGTGAATGCTTCAGTTGATGTGTAGAGATAGCAGCAGTGGCGGAGGAAAGCATTGGAGTCTAGCGAGTATTCGACATATGGATTATATTTTGATAGGCGCCATGCCTATATTTTGTTATGTCTATTGAGGCATCGATTATTTATTATTATTTTGTATGCGCCTATGCGCACGGATATGTTATTTCTATTTGGACATTGAGATTGGGCGTCCCAGACTCTATGGACACCGTCCATTAGCTTTATTTCCTATTTTTGTAAAAGCAAACTCAAAAGCTAAAAGCTTGTCATATTTTTGTAAATTGGGCTATTATTGAGCATGAAGATGGAAATATACATAAAATACATGCTTTGTGAAGCACTCACACAAGGCATGGGGGGAGATTGAACCCAATTGGTCTCTTCTCTTGTCGTTCATGCTTTTTACATTGTTTTTTGTGCAAAAAGGTAGAGTTCATTGTTCTTGGGGACCTTCCGGGATTCACTACGTGAGCATACAGCGACCGATCTGCGCACTAGTGGTATCAGAGCAGAGTTGAGATCAAGAGCTTCCAATCGCTACCCATCTCGGGCGAAGGCGGAGCTCCTGGAACGATCGGGCTCTACGGTCAATCTCGTCGCAAACCATCGATACAGGCAGATTTCTGGCGATCAAGAACCCTTGTTTCTACTCTCAGATCGCGAAGGACCAGGCTGTACAGGCGGAGGACCACGCATTCATTTCCTTCCTCAAAGTCGTGGATATACAGAGTACTTTCTTTTCCTCAAGCTTTAAAGCTTAACATTATTAATCAACAAGCTTGGATTAGAAGCTTAATTGCTTCAGAAACTCATCGTGCGGTATCTGAGGACGTCCGAAAAATCCGCGACGATAGAAAACGGCTGCCCACGTCCTCCACGATCTGCGCCGTTTTTCTCAATTACCCCCCCTTCCATAAACTTAAGCTATTAAGCTTAAGACATTAAGCTTAATCAAGTCATTCAAAGCTCTTAACTCCAGCAAGTCAACAAACTTTAGGTCTTGCACTCCAGAAATCAAGTCCTGCAAGTCAACTGTGATCAAGTCCTACAAGTTCACTAAGTCGGCTAAGTCTGCAACTCTGCAAGTCATACTAGTCAACTGGAGTCAGAACTGACTAGTGCTCAAAACTCCTAGAAGGGTTGTTCCTGCGCAGAAACTCCGAACTGCAAAGTTGTTCGTGGCAAGGTATTCTACCCATACGCAAGTTCGCTGAAGTATTTTTAGCATACGAAGAAGGAAATATTGCAAATTTTTTGAAAATTAAGAAAGAAATACCCAAAAACACATAGCCTTGTAACCCTGAATTTGAGCTATGCTCATCCCGCTAATCTGATTTTGAGTGAGAAAGGTCTTTTGAGATTTATAGGATGATGGAACCACATATGGATGATCCTATGGCTGAAGACGACCTAGCTGAGCCTACCATGGAGCAAAAGCTGGATCTAATCATGCTGCAATTGGAAGAAGAACGAAGGGCTAGGCAAGCATTGCAAGCGCAATTGGCAAAATTACAAAGAGCATCTACCGACAAAGAAGAACCTCAAGCTGAAGATTTGATTCGACGTACCATCGACGCCACTCTTGAAGCTCAAACCATTCACAAGGAATCAAAGATAAGTAAACGAAGTTTCAAATTTCGCACTTTCAATGGCATACGAGAAGGAAAGATTGTTTTATCATTCATTAGCCAGTTTGATGACTATTTCCATGAGGAAACCTATCCAGAAAAAGATAAAATCAAGTGTGTTACAAATCATTTGGTAGACAGAGCATCACTTTGGTGGACTGTAGTACGCAAGAGCATAGAATGTCCTACTACTTGGGAAGATTTCAAGAAGAAGTTCATGCAGAATTTCCTTCCACCGCAATTTCATGAGAAGACTATCAAGCAATGGGATCTACTTCAACAACGGGATCGTGAGCCTATACCACAGTATACAAAGCGTTTTTGGAATGCACTCCTATAGCTACGCATGCTTGAAGACGTACCAGAGACGACACATAAGCGGAAGTATATGTCTGGACTTCTTGGGCATTACTACGCTGAAGTGAACATGTTCAAGTCTGCTACCCTTGAAGACGCCATCTCACTAGCTCACGACACTGAAGATAAGTTACGCGGTAGAGACAGACAACCACAGCAATTCCAAGCCACTGGTAATTATGGATCTAAACAATTCAATTCCAATTTTAGAAGGTTTAATCCAGGTCATTTCTCTTCACCATCTTTCCGCAACAATTAGGCTAAACCACCTGCATTACCATCCAATGTCAATCCAAATCCTAAGCCTATTCCACAAGCAAATCCAAATGTACCCAGACTTCCAGTCATTGCAATTAATGTAACCAAAGCCAAGCCAATAGTATGCTGTAAATGTCACCAGCCTGGACATCTCGCAGCAAATTGTCATTCAAAGAAGCCACCAGCTCATATCAACTATCTTGGAGCCATGGACGAAGACGAACATGAGGATATGCCTGATTTCACTGAAGATGAGGACGACACTACTACTATTTCCGACACTTTACCAGGTATGCCTACTCTACATTCATTATTGACTATGAAATGTTTGGTGCATGGAAAGGAAAAGACTATCTTGCATGATGACGATAGTACTCATGACTTTATTTCAGCAAAATTGGTAAAGGAATTGAAATTACAGACTGTACCTACGCATTATCGTATAAAAGCTGCATTTTTAGGCACTAGGTATAATGGTACACAGGAAGTCCAAGATTTAGAAATTCAAATTGGTTCATACATTGAAAGAAGAAATTTCTTAGTTGTTCCATTACAATCAAGTGACATTATTTTAGGAATGCCTTGGAGACACCAGCATAACCCCGATATAGATTATTCCACACACAATGAATATTAATTTTCAAGAAAAATCTATTACATTATATGGTATGCATGCATCTAATGTTTTTCCACTGCTTTCGCATACTCAAGCAAAACGTGCATTACGCAAGAGTACTAAATCATATCTCATTTGGGTGAATGAATTGCAAGCAAAGGAAAATCATATGCACCCTAGGCATAAAGAATTTCTTGCATATTTTAAGGATTGTTTTGCTGAAGACCTACCACCAGGTTTACCTCCTTTACGTCTAGAAGACCATAAGATTGATTTCTCATCTGCATTTCATCCAGAAACAAATGGACAAACAGAAGCCACAAACAGCACCATTTTAGATCTTTTACGTGCATATACTATCTCTAAACCTCAGACATGGAACACTCATTTGCATTTATTACAGTTTGCATATAACAATACACCGCACACATCTACAAAGAAAGCACCGTTTGAAGTAATTTATGGATATAGAATATCTACACCTGTTGCATTTTTGTCTAATAGAATTCAGAGTGCTGATGATATTGCTAGTATGCATAACAGTATTTTTGATGAGGTTAAGGCTATGATTGCTAAAGCCCAGCAATCATATACCAAACAAGCCAACAAGAAAAGACAAGCCATGAATTTCAAAGTTGATGATTATGTTTGGCTGAGAATAGAAAAACATAGATTGCAAAGTGTAGATAGACATCCAGTTGTCAAATTAGCTCCTAGATTCTATGGACCATTTAGAATCATTCATAAAATTAATGATAATGCATTCAAGTTAGAATTACCATCTCATTGGAAAATTTACAATACATTTCACATTAGCTTATTGAGACCATTTAGAGGCCAATTACCTGTCCACCCTGTTTATGAAAACCCACCTTTATTAGAGGAAGAGACTGAAATACTTGAACCAGAAGCTATCATAGACACTGACTTTATGACCACTAGAAGTGGCCGAATGTATTCTAGATATCTAGTAAACTTTAAGAACCATCCTGTAGAGGAAGCACAATGGATGCACGCTAGAGACTTAAATGCTTTCCCCACTCTATTAGCTCCACATTGAGCTAATAGCAATTGAGGTCAATTGCTATCCCACCCTGGGGGTATGATGCCAGGAGGCATATTTCACGGTGGATTCCGTGCCACGGTGGATTCCGTGAGGTTTTACGGTGGATTCCGTAAACTTAGATGATCAGGGCTCATACACAAAGTGGATTCTTTGTGCGAGAAGTTGATGGGGACGCCTGTCCTTTTCGGGTGTTTCATTAATTTAGTGTGTACATGGGTGATTCCATAGCGGGTGATTCCGCAAAATGCATATTAAATTAATAAACGTTTATGAGTTTAGAGTGCGCACTCGTAATAAATTAAGGTTAGGATTTATTTCTAACCAGTTGATTTATTTATGTAGCTGAAGACTGCTAGGTATTCACTTTTGTCGGTTTAATTGTATTATTTTACTAACGATTGTGAATGCTTCAGTTGATGTGTAGAGATAGCAGCAGTGGCAGAGGAAAGCATTGGAGTCTAGCGAGTATTCGACATATGGATTATATTTTGATAGGCACCATGCCTATATTTTGTTATGTCTATTGAGGTATCGATTATTTATTATTATTTTGTATGCGCCTATGCGCACGGATATGTTATTTCTATTTGGACATTGAGATTAGGCGTGCCAGACTCTATGGGCACCATCCATTAGCTTTATTTCCTATTTTTGTAAAAAGCAAACTCAAAAGCTAAAAGCTTGTCATATTTTTGTAAATTGGGCTATTATTGAGCATGAAGATGGAAATATACATAAAATACATGCTTTGTGAAGCGCTCACACAAGGCATGGGGGGAGATTGAACCCAATTGGTCTCTTCTCTTGTCGTTCATGCTTTTTACATTGTTTTTTGTGCAAAAAGGTAGAGTTCATTGTTCTTGGGGACCTTCCGGGATTCACTACATGAGCATACAGCGACCGATCTGTGCACCAATGTGTAACTGGTCTTCCCTTATTCAAATATCACTAAAAGAATAAAGAAACGAAGTGATAGTGAAACAAGCACCCAGCACCTGTAGGGTACAAGTGTGTGAGTAACTAATATACAGTGCGAGTACTGTTAGTGTATCTAATACATGGGTGGCTAGGCACAGGTGCCTTTACCCCAATAACCTCCCACTTAAATGTGAATGTGCCCCTAGTGAGGAGGAGAGAACAAGAAAAAGTGACAAAGTACAAGTGTACATAGAGTACAATAGGATGAGGAAAGATGCCATCTCATCCAACTCTCATCAATTTCCTAAGGAAGATAAAACACTCTATTGAGAGACTTTCAGTGAGCTGATTTGCAAAATTTTAGTCAGTTGAGATCTTGACAAGCTCAATGGACTTGTCCACAACGACCTCTTTAATAAAGTGGTAATGCACCTCAATGTGCTTCATCTTCGCATGGAAGATCGGATTCTTGGCCAATTGAATAGCACTCATAGAATCCGAATGTAGCGTAGGGACCACATCAGTAATGCCACAGTCTACCACTAGATGGCCTAATCAGAGAGCCTCCTTGCAAGCCTCAGTGGCTACAACATATTCTACCTCTATAGTAGACAAGGTTGTGCATTTCTGCACCCTAGATATCTAAGAAACAACACCTCCAGCAAAGGTGAAGACATAGCTAGAGATGGACTTCCTACTATCTACATGTCCTGCATAATTAGAGTTAGTATATCCTACGACTCTTGTATCATAGCCACTATAACAGATACATATAGCTTCTATGCTCTTTAGGTATCTCATGAGACCCTTGTTGGCATCCCAATGCCATTTGTCAAGTGTAGCCATATAATGTGCCACAACTCCCACTGTAAATGCTATGTCATGATGAGTGACTATCATGGCATACATCAGACTATCCACGGTGGTTGCATAAGGGAGCTTGGCCATATCAAACTTTTTCTTAACAAACTGTGAACTATCAGTTTGACTAACCTTCACATGAGAAGGTAAAGGATAGCCAATAGGCTTGATATTCTGCATATGAAACTACTCAAGGACCTTCTAGATGTACTCCTTCTGTGAGTAATGGAGCCCCTTAGAGTGATCACATATAATACGCATCCTAAGAATATGTGAGGCTTGTCCCATGTCCTTCATTTCAAAGCTACCTTTCAAGGCATCCAATGCATCATGAGCACTCCCAGCAATCGACATATCATCCACATAGAGTACCAAAATCGTAAGGCTACCATTATGAGCCTTCTTTATATATAAACACACATCCATATCGCTAAAGGAATATCCTTGTGAATGCATAAAAGCATCAAACCTGTGGTACCATTATCTAGGTACCTACTTGAGGCTATAAAGGCTCTTTCTTAATCTGTACACTAGGTGTTCCCTGCCAAGGTCTGCAAAGCCCTTAGGTTGCTCCATGTAAATCTCATCATGCAAGTCCTCATGAAGAAAAGCCATCTTGGCATCCATCTGATAAACATCTAAGTCAAGCTAAGTAACCAAAGCTAGTACCAAGCATAGGATAGTCATCTTCATGATAGGAAAAATGATTTCATCAAAGTCCACACCATGCTCTTGCTTGAAACCCTTAGCAAACAATCTGGCATTGTATGCCAGCTTGGAGCATCCATGGGTACTTTTCAACTTACACACCCACTTGCATGGCAAAGCACGCTTTTCACTAGGTAAAGGAATCAAATCCTACACATGATTTTTCTGTAGTGAGTCATACTCTGACTGCATGGCCCTCTCCTAAGAGTGACTATCACCTATGTGCATGGTCTCATCATAGGTAAGAGGCTCACTAGCATTTTTCACCATAACATAATCCATAGAGGGTGAAAAATGCTCATGATATATGCGGTGGTCCTCATAAATGTACTTGGGATGATTTGGGGCACTCCCTAAGCATACACCTCTTTGTGTCAGGTCTTGCCAGTGTTGTGTACACTTTGCCCTATTACATAGGGGGTGTGGCAGCTTACTAACAGATTCATTTGACATGCTTGGGTGTTTGCTTGATGTCCGTATGACTGTCACATGTTGATTTATGCCTGCTTGATACTAGTTATGCTTTGACAATCAATGGTTGACTTGGTCCATTCATTTTGCCTATAGTTTGCTCTCATTGTACCTGACTGTAATTTATTATAGCAAGCAGTTATGCATGGACTGACGTGGAATTTTCATGCTAAATCATCCTGATTTTATGTACTTTTGATGGTACTTGGTGGGTAGCATCATTAGCTATCAGTTCATGGTCATTTTGTCTTGGTTTTGGTTTTGATTGTTTATAGCAGAAAATAGCAAACAGTTTTGAACTGTCTACACCATTTTGGACTGCAGTATGACATCTTCTTCCACTGACAGTGCTATCTTCAACATCACTAAGTTTGATGGTACAAATTATGCCTATTAGAAGAGCCAAGTTTGACAGGTATTGGTGCAAAAAACTCAGATCAAGCCATTAAAGATACATGGTGAGCAACCTGAAACTATGAATGATGACAAATGGGATGAGCTTGATGAGTTATGTAAGTCCACCACCCTCATCTTGTCTCTCACTGAACATGTGCATTATAATGTGGTTGAGGAAGCACAGAGTGCTTGGCATCTTTGGGATAAAATTAAGAACCTCTATGACAAGCAAAGTCCAGCAAGTCAGATGTATTGGCTGAAGCAACTTATGGACTTGTGCATAAAGGAGAATATGATGATGTCTACTCATTTGAGCCAGTTCCATGCTATTCTCAAGAACTTGACTTCGCAGGACATTACCTTTAATGATGAGGTTACTCCATTGTTTTTGCTTGGGACTCTGAGTGAGTCATGGGATGTATTCCACACTGCCTTATGTGCTCCTACTACTATTTTGAACTTGCCTAATGTAGAGAGTGCTCTTCTACAAGAAGAGATCAACTGTAGGAACTTGGATGCCTCTTGTGTGTCGCATGCTTTGACTATTAGAGGTAGAGATGGTAATGGAAAAAATGACCGTGGGTATGGACGTGGCAGAGACTAAAAGAAGTCTAGGTCTAAGTCGTGTGGTAAGTCATGCAACAAGTCTCGTGGGAGAAATGATAATTTGACATTGCATCATTGTGGCAAGAAGGGTCATATATGCCCACAGTGTCATGAGTTGCACAATGAGAAGCACAAAGAGAAGAGGAAAGATAAAGTACAGGGAAAGTCCTCTGATCGCAACATTATGCCTATGAAATCCAGTGTGAAAACCGAGGAGATAAATGTCATGCAAACTGATGACTTTGATGGGAAGTACATACATGCAACTAGTTCTTGTGATACTACACCGTTGACCGAGGTTCACTCTATGTATGCATAGTGCTGGCTTTTGGATTCTGGCATTTCATTTCATATTACACCATGCCGTGAATGGTTCCAATCCTACCACACTATCTCTGGTTCAGTTTGCTTGGATGATGACATGTCACTTACTATTGTTGGCATTGGGGATGTACAATTGCAGTTCTCTACTGGCAATACTTTTTTGTTATAGGATGTAAGTCATGTACCTGCGCTTACACGCAGTCTTATGTCTACAGGGCAGCTTGATGATGCTAGGTTTCATGTTTCATTTGGGGATTCTGCTGGAAGATCACACGTGGCAGACTTGTGCTTGCTAGAGGTAACAAGGTTGGCAGCCTCTATCCTCTAGTAGTTGATGGGTCCTCTGTTGACCACATTTTGTCAGTGGGTGTAAGAAGCTGGGAATAGTTAGAATGCTAACAATATGCCATGTCACATAGACACTGGTATATAAGGAGAGAAGTTGTAATTTTTCACATCTTTTGACAAATCAATACATTTTACAATCTTTCTCTCCCTTCTTGCTCTAAGCTTCCATGGTTTCTTCATCTTTCCTGTCTTTCTCTCTCCAATTCTAGTCTTTCTCTCTCCTCGTCACTCTTATTCTCTCTCTCTCCCTGCAGTCTTTCTCTCTCCTCTGCAGTCTTTCTCTCTCCTCTTTCTCTCTCCCTGGTTCTCTCTCTGACAAGTGGTATCAGAGCTTCAGTCTTTGATCCATTATTTCTTCCATTTTCACTCCTATTTTCCTATTTCAAAACCAATTTCAGACAAAAATGGTACAAGACAGTGACTAGTGGAGTGCTGCAAGACAACTACAGTTAGCAAATGACTACATCTGGAGATATCCAAGGTCAGATATGGCGGGTAAAGGCTTAAATGGCTGGACGTCATCAAATTTCATGTAAAATTGAAGGTAACTAGGGTAAAGGATGGTTAACCGGGCCTAGTTTGGGAACAAACTGTGGTTACTTTGAAAAGAGGGGTTCCTCTTTCCCCTTTCTTGGAGTTTCCTGCAGGTTTCATGGAAGTTCAGCCCTGAAGATCAGTTCATATCTCTCTTATCCCTGAGTTTCTTGGTCAAATACCACATGGAAATGATTCCTCAGTTCAAGACCTTAGGATGAGCATATGGTTGCTCAAGCTTTTCACTGCCATGGAGCCAGAAGCAGCCCCGAAAATTGTGGCGCAATTTTCGAGCTGATTCCAGCCCTGCCCTGCTTCAAACTTGCTTCTCCTCAGCTCTGGCACTCCTCTTGATCCATTTCAAACATAAATCCTCAGCAATAGTGAGATTCTCAGCCACATTCATGGATTCCTCAGCTCTCTTGAACCCTAGGTGAACAGTCCATGGGCAGCCATGAAAGCTTTAGCCCAAGCTTCCATTTCTTGACAATTTCTTGAAGATTCTTCATCCTTTTGGCCCGTGGAATCATTTCAGCAAGGATTCTTCAACAAATTGCAAGGATTAAGCACGGGATGGCTAAAGATTGAGGATCAAGAGCTTCTATGGAGCAAAAATTTGGGGGAAACGGGTTTAATGCTTCAATTTCAAGCATTTGAAGCTTCAAGATTGGTCTCAACCATCAGATAAGCAAGCCTTATGGATTATTTTGCTAACATTGGACAACCGGGAGCCCTATCAAGCATTTGGCAAGTTATTTTCAACCATGTCAATGTATTTCTCTTCAATTTTTAATCTCTCTCATTAATCCACTTGCTAAGCTTAAGCCATTTGACTGAGAGATTAAAGAATTGAACATTTTCATCAAATTCTCAGCCAACCTTTGCTTGAATTCACCTACTCATGAATGCAATGCTTGCCTAATGCATATTAGCTTCAATTAGTGAATTAAAGGCCTCAATCTGAGATTTCAGCATAACATTTGAATCTTATTGTCTGAATACATTGATTGATGCTTTTGTTTACTCTAATCCAATTGATTGGTTGATTCTCTTTTGCCTAAATTGGAAAATTGTAAAAGGGTAAGTACTAGCAATCAGTGAGTCACTGAATTGCATAGGTAAAACCCTTCTCCCATCTCAAGTTTTCTTATCTCAATCAATTGCATTTCATGAAAGGCTGAATGGATATTTTTCAATTGCATATCATGCTGATTGCTTAGCACACTAGCCTCTGCCATGTTGATATTCCCACCAAGGAAAAAGGTGGATGCCGAGGGAGATAGTGGGACAAAAGAGAGGTGACTCTCCCTCACTATCGAAGATCCCGAAGGGGTGCAACCAACCGACCCGAGGGGAACTTTGCCCACCTCCCGGTGATTCAGAGCCCGTGTAGGGAGCCTGTCCTGACGTTTTATCCCTCACACAGGTACAGCGAGTGGAGAATTGAAGATTGAAAACTTTCCAATGACTCAAGTACCTACTGGATTGAAACAGGGTAAAACAGGGAATTTACAAGTTACCCACAGGGTATTTACAGGTGGATACAGGTACACCCTTTGTTACTGAAGCACAGGTGCACGTACTACAGGGTACCCACAGGTCCTATATACCCCTTTGCAGGGTTTGGTAGCCATTTGAGGTTACTCTCTTGCATTACAGGGTCAAAACAGGGCACATACAGGTCTAAATAGGGTGCAGGACTGGACAGTTCAGACTCTGAAATTCAATTACAGAATTTTCTGTCCTAAACCTGTTATAGCGTGCTATAGCTCATCTCGAAGAGGGAATTTTTAGCTTCGATTCGCACAAAAAAGTTTTGCAATCGGAGTTTTCTAGCCAAAGTTATAGCCATTTTACTGACAGGGGGTATTGCAGGACTGCACTAGTATGGCAGGACATAAAGGCAAAAATAAGGTCCAGGAGGATTATGCATAGCAAATCAGGGATTCCATGATGGAAAGTACACTTCAAGAGAACCTTGAAGAGTTTCAACAACAAGGAGAAATTAGTATACTCAATGATACTTTGTGTGCCCATGAACTAAGGCATAGAGAGCGACATGAGGCCATGCTGTCAAGAATGGATCAGATGGTTCAATCTACTGATCAGACCAAGGCTTCTATTGATAGATTGGTAATGTCCAACGACCTACTCATGGCACAAATCTCTAAACTTTTACAATTACAAGTGGCATCAAAAGAAGCTAATGAGAAGGCCTGTTTAAATACTGACCCTTCAGTCCCACTTCAGCCATCCAACCAAAATGGTCATGGAGATGGAATCATTGGAAGAAGAGGTATTCCAAATAGTCAGTATGAAGTGGGAGAAGCTTCACAAAGGCATGATGACTATTTGGGCAGTTTGAACGGAGCCAATACTCAAGCTTTTGGTTTGCGTACTCAGCATTTTAGGGGTGCTTTACCAACAGGAAGATTACATGGTAATTCTCAGCCACCTGTTGGAAGATATCAGTCTCAATTTGGAGGTTCTGTACTTGGAAATCCTGATCAGCCAGTTTTGGGACAGCAACCCTTCCATGATAGAGAATTCAAGGACAAAATTGTTTTATCCAAATTCAATGGCCAGTCATCTTCACCATCAGAATTAGAGGAATGGACCTCTAAGATGGAGTCTTATTTTGACATATTTCCTAAAACTGATGTTATGAAGATACACTTTGCCTCCTTGCACTTAGAAGGATTTTCCCACACTTGGTGGAGGTATATCAAGAAAGAGAATGTACTTATTGAGAATTGGGAAGCTTTCAAGGCACTTATGGTGGCTGAAGTCTTTGTTTCACCTCTTGAAAAAGAGAAGTTAGAACGAAGATGGTATGGTTTGGAACAAAGGGGCCTAAGTGTAAGAGAATATACAAACCAATTCCTCAACTTGACCTTGTATGTGGAAAACATCAGTGATGAGGCCAAGTTACACAAGTTCATGTATGGTTTAGAACCATCCTTGTCAGCTGATGTTATGGCGCAGAATCCTACTTCACTTTTCAAGGCTATTGAGCTCGCAGAGCGCTATGGAAGGAAGTATATGAAAGAGTCTTCATTTCAGCCAAGTTATGGACAGCCAAGGACTGTTTTAAAGCAAGGGCAAGTTGGTAACAATTATGGCAGCAATCATATGCCTAATGGGAGCTTACGGATACCAACTTATCCTCCATTTAATGCTTCTAGGCTTCAAAGCAATTTCAGGACAGCAAACAATCCAAAGGTTGAATTTAAGCAAGGTGACAATAAGCCTAAGTCTACTTCAGCCAATACAAATTCCAGAAATATTCCCATGGATCTTTACAAGGAAAGAAAGGACAAAGGCTTATGCTTCAAGTGTGGAGAAAAGTATACTCCTGACCATGCTTCAAAGTGTGTATACAAAAATGCCAAGCCAAAAATTCAGAGTATGCTCGTTCTTGAGGACTTTGAAAATGACATAGATGAAGTTAATGCAGTCACAATCAATGCTGAAAATGAAGATTTCGAGGATGATGGTGGACAGGAGTACTTCTATGATCCATCTGACTCTTTTCCTTTTGATCCAGGCGGTGATATCCCATTTGATCCTGGTGGATTTTGTAATGAGTTGCCTGCTGCCACTAATTGTTCTATCTCTATGGATGCTTGGACGGGATCTAAGAGCCCTAATACACTTCGTATGAAGGGAAGCATATGTGGAAAGCCAGTGTTCATCTTGATAGATAGTGGTAGTACTCACAGTTTTGTCAATAAATCTATTATGTACAAGTTGAATTGTGTTCCCACCGACTTACAGCAGCCCATTCGAGTACAAGTGGCTAATGGTGAAGAGGAAACCAGCACACAGATTTGCCCACAAGTTTCTTTGCAGATGACTGAAAATTTTGAAGTCAAAGTAAACCTGATCACTTTGGAAATGGGGCCCATAGATATTGTACTTGGTTGTGATTGGTTGATGACCTTAGGCAGGATTACTATGGATTTCTCATAGTTATATATGGAGTTTTTCTCCAATGGACAGCTCATCTGTTTACAGGGGATCCCTAGTAGATCTGATTTTCAGCTTATCACCATTCAACAACTCAAGAAAGAGTACAAAAAGCACTCACAGATATTTGTATTGCATTTGAACAAAGAAACACAGGATCAGCCCAATAATTCAGCAAACCATCCAGCCTTGACAGCTCTTCTTGAGGAGTATAGAGATTTATTTGAAGTACCTACTTCATTGCCTCCTAAGAGAGCGGTGGATCACCCCATTGATTTGGAACCCAACTCAAAGACAATCAATAAGCCACCTTACAGACTATCAAAATGTGAACGAGAGGAAGTAGCCAAGCAAATCAAAGAGCTTCTTGAAATGGGATTCATTGAACAAAGTTCTTCACCTTATGCGTCCCCAGTCCTGTTAGTCAAAAAGAAAGATGGATCTTTCAGAATGTGCATTGACTACAGGGATCTCAATAAGATAACAGTGAAGAACAGGTATCCTATACCCAGGATAGATGATTTGCTTGATGAGCTTAAGGGGGCTCGATTCTTCACGAAGATTGATTTGAGATCAGGGTATCATCAGATTCACATGAGAGAGGGTAATGAGGTCAAGACTGCTTTTAGGACTGATCATGGGCTCTACCATTTCTTGGTGATGCCATTTGGCCTTACAAACACTCCAGCTACATTTCAAAGCCTGACGAATAAGATTCTACAACCTTTCCTCTTTCAGTTTGTCTTGGTGTTCTTTGACGACATTTTGATCTACAGCAAGACTTTTCAGGATCATTTGTCGCATATGAGGGGGGTTTTTGATGTGTTGAGACATCATAGGCTTTTTGCTAAGGAGAAGAAGTGTTCTTTCATGCAGACTGAAGTGGAATACTTGGGACATATAGTCAGTGAAAAAGGAATACAGGCTGATCCCAAGAAGGTGCAATGCATAAAAGATTGGCCAACGCCTACTACTACTACCTCTCTTAGAGGATTTCTTGGTCTATCTTCATTCTATCGCAGATTTATAAAGCATTATGCGGCAATTGCAGCCCCTTTAACTGACAGGTTGAAGAAAGAGGCTTTCTTTTGGGATGCTCTTGCAAATAGCAGCTTCAACCAGTTAAAGGAATTACTTACCTCTGCTCCTATTCTTCTATGCCCGGATTTCTCTAAAGAGTTTACTATACAGTGTGATGCTAGTGGCCGTGGCATTGGGGCTGTTTTGCTTCAGGAGCATGGAGTAATTGCATTTGAAAGCCGTAAGCTTACTGATAAGGAGATGGCCATGAATGTTTATGACCAGGAAATGTTGGCTATTCTGCATGCAATCAAGAAATGGCACCATTACTTATATGGCAGCCGATTCAGAGTACATAGTGATCATCGGGTACTCAAGTATTTCCTTACTCAGTCAAATCTTACTCCAAAGCAACGACGATGGGTAGCAACATTACAAAATTATGACTTTGACATCACTCATACAAGGGGCAAAGATAACATAGTGGCTGATTCTCTCTCTTGTATGTGGGCCTGCAAAGTATCAGCCATGACAGAATTACATAGTGATTGGATTGAAGAGCTACAAGAGGCATACCTCTTAGATGAGGAATTCAGCCAAATCTTTCAGAAATTACAGCAACATCTTATGGAAGAAAACTCACATTACCAGCTTAAAAATGGTCTTATTTGGTGGAAGGGCAAGATTGTTATTCCCTCTACTTCTTCTTTCAAGCGAAAAATTATGGAGGAGTTGCATTCTTCGCCTTTAGCTAGACACTTGGGAGTTTTCAAGACTTATGACAGGATCAGCAAGAGCTTTTATTGGAAAGGACTGTGGAAAGATGTCAAGGACTTCGTTATGAAGTGTATGCCTTGTCAGCAAAATAAGGATAGCACCCATAAGCCAGGAGGTTTGTTGCAGCCATTGCCTATTCCTACGGGTAAATGGACTCATATTACTATGGACTTTATCACTGGCTTACCTACTACCAAGAAGGGGTGGAATAGTATTTATGTGGTGGTTGACAGACTCGCCAAAGCAGCTCATTTTATCCCAATAAAAATTCAGTTTACTGCTTCTCAGGTGGCCAACCAGTTTATGGAGCATATTTTCAGATTACATGGATTACCGCAGGTGATTGTCCATGATAGGGACTCAAAGTTTATGAGTAACTTTTGGCAAGCGGTATTTACATCTATGGGTACTAAGTTGGCTCCATCTGTGGCTTATCATCCCCAAACTGATGGACAGACAGAGAGAGTTAATAAATGGTTGGAGACTTATCTTTGCCATTTTTGCTATGATGTCCAAACCTCATGGGATTCTTGGTTACACCTGGCTAAGTTTGCTTATAATAATTCCACTCATGCGAGCATAGGAGTTTCACCCTTTGAGGCTTTGTATGGTTACAAGGTGCCCTTACCCACAGTTATTTTTAATGAAAAGATCAACCCTCATGGGAAGGAAGGGTTGGAAAGAATGCAGACCCTTCTTCAGCAATGCAAGGTGAATCTAAGGAAGGCTCAAGATCAGATGAAGATGTATGCTGATGAGAAGAGGAGGCCTTTAGAGTTCCAGGAAGGAGAGCTGGTTTTGTTGAAGGTGCCCAAATCCAAGTACTCTACATTGAAAGATGGATCCAGTAATAAGCTTGCCCATAGATTCTATAGCCCTTACAGGATCCTTAAGCGGATTGGAGATTTGGCATACAGAATAGAGCTTCCCTCTTCTACAAAGATTCATAATGTCTTCCATGTTAGTCAGCTCAATCCCTATTATGGTGATCCAGTGGATTTAGTTGATGAGCTACCACCTATTGATGAAGATGGTATTGTTCAGTACATCCCAGAGGCTGTTATAGGTCAGCGTGAAAAGAAGCTTCGATCACGTTCTATTGTGGAATATTTGATTAAATGGAGAGGTTTACCCTCTGAAGAGGCTTCTTGGAGACGTGATTCAATATTGGATGAGTATCCATACTTGAGGGATACATTGGTGGCTGAAGCCTACTGCTTATGGAGCTAGTATTGGTGTAGACTGGTTCAGGATAGCACGCTGTTTTAGAACAGTTTTTATCGTACTTCATTTTCAGAATTGAGCTATCTACATGAGCTTAAAGTACTCTTCAAGAGCTTCGTTTTTATATGTGGTACATCTCATTTGGACACTTCTATCAAAAGTTATGGCAGATTTGGTCCAGCAGGGACTGTTATTTCAGCAAGTTGTCTACTTTCTTCTGGAACTATTTGTTGAAGATTTTATGGCTCCAATTGCTTCTGAAGTTCTTCAAATCATGTATATAGCAAGGTCCTCTTTCCGTTCTTCAAATTCAGCCCTTGTAATGATAATTCTTCACTCATCTCCCATTTGTAAGCTGTAAAATAGAGTAGTACTCTATTCTATCCATCTCTTCTTTAGTTCTTTCTAGGTTTGTTTTTTAGGACAAAAAACTTTTGGGAAGGGATGGATTGTAAGAAGCTGGGAATAGTTAGAATGCTAATAATATGCCATGATAGGTTACCGCCTCTTGGATCCGCAGGCGTGGAAAGTCATCCGCAGCCATGATGTAGTCTTCCACAAGATGCATAGGCAGCCTGAGAAGGTGGTCAAGATATGAAGGATTATATTCTAGGAGGGGCCACGTGCTCCTTCACAGCTTGTTGGATAGCCTACAGCAACAGTTGGTACACTTGGCCAGGGTGTTGGACAGGATGCTCTACATGCAGCAGAGCCTGCAGTGAGGTCTACTAGAGCTAGACGTCCACCTGATAGATTTGAGCCCATAATGCATTATGTCTTGGTTACAAATGCAGGAAAGCCTCTCACCTATAATGAGGCTATGCGTAGGGGTGACAGTCACTCTTGGGAGAGGGCTATGCAGTCTGAGATGGACTCCCTACATAAGAATATGATTTGGGATTTGGCTGCATTGCCTAACGGCAAGAAGGCTTTGCCATACAAATGGGTGTACAAGCTGAAAAGTACCCCTGGAAACCCCAAGCCAGCTTATAAGGCAAGACTTGTTGCTAAGGGTATTAAACATGAGCATGGAGTTGATGAATTCTTTTGTCCTGTGGTCAAGATGACCACCCTATGCTTGGTTTTGGCCTTAGTCGCACAGCTTGACTTGGACATGTATCACATGGATGTCAAGGCTGCATTCTTGCATGGGGATTTGCATGATGAGATATACATGGAGTAGCCAAAGGGCTTTGTAGAACTTGGCAGGGAGCACCTAGTGTGCAAGTTGAAGAAATATCTTTATGGCTTGAAGCAGGAACCTAGGGAGTGGTATCATAAGTTTGATGCCTTTATGCAGTCATAGAGCTACAGCAGGAGTGCTATGGATCCATGCCTTTATTGCACGAAGACAGCCTGTGATGGCTCATTGCTTATTTTGGTACTTTATGTGGATGATATGCTGATAGCAGGGAGAGCTCATGATGAGTTGGATGCTCTTAAATCTCAGCTAAAGAAGAGCTTTAAGATGAAGGATTTGGAACAGGTCTCTCACATTCTTGGTATGCGCATTAAGCGCGATAGGCATCAGGGACTACTCTACCTCTCACAGAGGGAATACATTCATAAAGTCCTTGAGTGTTTCCACATGTAGAACGTGAAGCCTATTGGCTATCCATTACCTTCTTATGTGAAGGTCTCATAGGCTGATTGACCACAGACAAATGAGCAGAGGGTTGAGATGGCCAAGATCCCTTATGTATCAGCCATGGGTAGTTTGATGTATGCCATGATAGGCACTCATCCAAATATTGCCTTTGCAGTTGGTGTTGTGGCATGCTATATGGCTACACCTGTCAAGAAACATTGGGATGCCATGAAGGGTATCATGAGATACCTGAAAGGCACAGAAGATATGTGTATTTGCTATGGCAATGAGGATACTGGAGTTGTGGGGCACACAGACTCTGATTATGCAGGACATGTAGATAGTAGGAAGTCCACTTCTGGTTATGTATTCACCTATGATGGAGGTGCTGTCTCTTAGATGTCCAGGGTTTAGAAGTGTATGACTCTCTCTACCACTGAGGCCATGTATGTTGCAGCCACTGAGGCTTGCAAGGAGGCCATATGGTTGGGCCGTTTGGTTCATGACCTTGGGATTGATACTATACCTACGCTGCATTCGGATTCTATGAGTGCTATTTAGCTAGCCAAGAATCTGGTCTTCCATACAAAGACGAAACACATTGAGGTGAGGTATCACTTCATACGTGGGTTTGTGGAGGACAAGTCTATTGACATTTTCAAGATCTCCACTAACAAAAATCCTACAGATCTACTCTCATGAAGAGCCTCACTATACTGAGCACTTTATCTTTCTCAGGAGATTGATGGGTGTTGGATGAGATGACATTTTTCCTCATCCTGTTGTACATGTATACATTGTACAGTCTTTTCTTTTTCTTTTCACTCCTCACTAGGGTAGATTTTTCTTTAAGTGGGAGTTTGTTGGGGGTAAAGATGCCTCTGCCTAGCCGCCGTGTATTACTACATTGACAATACCCGCCACTGCACATTGCAGGTGGTGAATGCCCGTCAGTGTCACTTTATTCTTTATTCTTTTACTGACAGTTTGAATAAAGGAAAGCTCGGTCACACATTGTGACTATTGGAGTTTCCATTTGGTCTCTCTCTCTTTCTTGCTCTTACTCTCCCGCCATAGCTCTTCCAAGCAAGCTTCGATCCTTCTCACCTTTCACTTTCAGGCATGCACATAGCTTCAATTCTCTTAAATCTTCTTGAACCATTTGTTGTCCAACATTAAAACTAGAAGTGATAATATTTTTCCATTCATGAGGAGGCACAAATATCCTCAAGAATTGCTACTATTGATGCCAAGAGGCATATTCCATAGTGGATTCCATGAGATTTTATTCCACAGTGGATTCCGTGAGGTTTTTCGGTGGATTCCGTAGAACTATATTTATTTTTCGAGGCTCATATACACAAGGTGGATTCCTTGTGCGAGAAGTTGACGAGGACACCTATCCTTTTCAAGCATCATGTTAATTTTATATGCACGTGGGTGATTCCACAAAATACATGTTAAATTAATGGGCGTTTATGAGTTTAGAGTGCACTCGAATTAAATTAAGATTAGAACAGTGTTCCAATCTATTTTAATTATTTGTAGTTGAAGACTACTAGGTATTCACTATTGTTTGTTTATTTTATTTATAAACAATTATGAAAGCTTTAGTTAATGTGTTAAGCAGGTAGCAGTGGCTTTGGGTAGCATTGGGTGTTAGCATAAGTCCAAGCGTAAATTTCATGATTATGATTAGTTATCTTAAGTATAATATATAATATTATATATTTATTTGATATTGTATTATTAAAACTATTACTCTATTTTTAAGTTATAAGTTTAAAATTTTTTAGTAATAATTAGATCATTGTCCTTAGTACTATTAATTTATTTGTTTTTAATATAAATTATTTTAGAATATGAGATTTAATATATGATTTTATTGAAATAAGCTTTTTTTATGAAATACCTTGCTATTTTCTTAATGTGGTTAAGTATAGAAGGCTTTTTTAGCTTTCTTTATAAAAGCAACAGAATCACGTGCAAAACAGGAGAAGAGGGTGAAAACTGAGTTTTTTCATTTCTCCCTCATCCGAAATCGGAATTCAGAGCTTCAAGAGTCATTTTGAGGGTTTTGGCATGCTCTGGACGCAATGATGATGTCAAAATGTCAAGATTTAGAGCACAGAAGTTTCTACAGCAATTGCAGCATGTTACAAGATATCTCTTGACTCTTAAAACTATGTATTCCAATTGATATTTGTACTTTCTTTGTAATTATATATAAGATATGAATGCAAATATCCATATAAAACTATAATATATAATTAAGGATGGCAAACCATGGCTTTTGCCATGGGGGAGGTTGGACCCAATCATGCATTTTTCTCTTATTTTTCTCAATCTATCGAGTTATTCAAATCCTCTTATGTATTATAATGTTGTTCGTATTTAATAATTGAGATATTTGATTTGTTAGATTTTTTCCACTAAATTCTTTGTTTATGATTGAGATTTTTGATTCAGTAGATTTGCCACATGTTCCACTTCGTAACAACTATAGCCTCCTTTTATAGTAGTGTCATTTAAAAACCGTTAAATTCCTTGGCATTTCATGACACTGGATAATCCTTGAGAGTGCCTCTATTATGTGGATGATTAACACACATAGTTAATAATTATACTGCTCTTCTACCATCTTTGCTCTTAACACAAGCATATGAAGACCCATGATCAATGACTTTTGTCTCCATCCTTTTTGCCATAATGTATGGCTGCCCTGAGATAGCCAGATAACTGCAAGTGTCTTGCACAAAGAAATGCTAGCTATCCTATACAACTCCAATAGTCACTTGTAAATTGGTGCATGCAATATAAAGTTCACCAAGCAAGTTATTAGCAACCCACATTCCCTAGCCATGGTCTACATCCATTGACTGACTGTGATTCTCATACAAATTACATGTCATAACATTGATTTTAGACCCATGATCCAATAATGCAATACATGGAGTTTCCTATTCACCTATCTTTACAATCTTTTAGTTGTAGTTCTTACCAAGTGTGTTGGGGTAAAGGTGCATGTGCCTAGCTGCCCATGTATTAATTACACTGACAGTATTTGCACCATGTATTAGTTACCTATACACTTGCATCCTATAGGTGGCGAGTACCCCACTGTCAATTCATTCTTTAGTCTTTCAATGACATTTGAATAAGAAAAGGCTGGTCACACATTGTGATTGTTGGAGTTCCCACATCTTGTGTCTCTCTCTCTTCCTCTTGCTTCTTCCGCCATAGCTCTTGGTTCCACTTTGTGCTTTCACTTCAGGGTGGTTTACTCCCTTCAATTGATATTAGAGCTATCTTCCTCGAGAGCTCGAGCCCAACCCAGCATTACTTCAATAGCTTGTGGACAATACCTTCAATTTACAATTTTCATGGCAGCCATGGCTCAGCTTGGGGTGGTATATATTGTTGGATATTGTTGTTCACTTACTTCCCAACGTATATATAGCCATGTTTTGGAGCTTCATTGAGCTCGCCCTAAGCTCTCCTTGAGTCCCATTGGCATTAGCCCAACCAACAGTGAGGCCAAGACATCAGGCACAATTTGCATTGACTAGGGCGTCCCCCTTTCTAATTAGACTTGGTCTATCCCACCTCATCTCCAACTTCTGGCCGCCTTGGGCAAACACTTAGCATTGTACCCGACACCTTTGGCATGAGTTTGGGCATCAATTGGAGCTCTTGGGTTTAGCCATTAGCTCACAGTTTATGATAGCTTTTTGTAATATAGTTCTAGATAGCCCTTCACTCATTATCTTGAGGTCACTTGTGCTTCCCATGATGTCTATTTGGTGCTAGATCACTTGGGGATGCTATGCCAATGTCTTTGAATGCTATTGGACTGATTTGAACACTCATTTGCTCAATTTTATAGAGGTTTTTTATTGTTGTAATAAGTAGGATTGAATGCTATTTTGTTAGACAAACTTCATGCCTATTGCTTGTTGATGCTTATCGATACTCGACATGCTACATTGATGTCTATGGTTGATGCCACATACTTGGTTATGCTTCTAGAATTCTCTTGGGCTAAGATTGAAGCTTGGTCTCATTGACCTTCACTATCATCTCTCACATTAAGCATTCATTTGAGATACTTTATGCCTCTTATCATTGGATGTGATACATGAGCCATTTGCTAGATGCATTTTGATATGGATGCTACATTCTTAGTTGTGTTATATTAGACATTGAGCTTCACATTTGACTTGCACTTGAGCTATCTTGGAGCTTGGATACTTGACATTGGCCATCATTTATCTAATTGGATACTATAGTAAGAGCTTTGCCGACTACATTGGGTTTTGATGCTCTTGACGTTTGTTACTTGGATCTTGGATATACGCATGCTGCTCACATTAGTTTTTAGCTTTGCTTGCTTATCTAGTATCTGACTTTTATTCTAGTGGGAGCAGCTACTTGACACTTGGATGTACTACTACATAGCATTTGGCTATATAGTTGAGCTTAAGCTTATCATAGTGAGACAGTGGGACTTACTGTGACATGTATATACTCTCTTAATACTCATTTGATGCAGTTATCCTATCATGGGTTGATTTGATCTTTTATCTTGGACTTGGCACTTATGTCTTTCATATTGTTGCTAGTGGTATTTATATGTCTTTGGGTTATCTATTGAGCCTTGCTCAGTGGAATATGCATTTGGCAGTTCTCTTCATTTATGTTGAGACCTACCCTATGCATGATGTCTATGCCTCCTACATATATAGTTACTGACACATTGTAGTTGTGACGGTCTTTAGTGCCAGTTGTTCCTGGATTTTCTTTTCTTGGTTGCTCATAGCTAATTGTTTGCATATTGTTGTAATTTATTATAGAAACTTGTCATTTTAGTTCTACGCATTCTATTTGAGGGCAATCACTTTGGTTTTGACATTTTCTTGCCTATAGTTTGTGCTATGTAAGATATGTTAGAGAAGATTATAATGGGATGCTTGGCTATTGTACAAGGCTATGCTCTTCAATTTGCACATACATCACTTAAAAGTATGAAATAAGAAAAGTATTATTAATTATATAAACAAGAAATTTTTAGCTAATGAATATGATTAACATTTTGGAAAATACTAATAAGTCATTACAAGACAGGCTAGCACGTTTGAAGGAAACTCCAATACGATTCGGAGAGAGAAAGAGGCCATTCAAAAATATAACTAGCTTGTGTGTGTGAGTAAAGAAAATAAGACCAAATATTGCAAAGAAATATGTTTCTAACATATCAGGCATTAATATCTAAGATTGAGAAGAGAATCAATATTTTAAAAGATACCATGAATAAAAAAGATATTTTGAGGATTTTGAAATCACCTCAAAATATGGATTTGAGATGCCCAACTCTCAAAGAATTGGCAAAGGACTTAAAGGACATAGTAAAACCAAATCAAATTGTAGAGATATGTGAGCTCATTACTTTGGTAGTGCCCCTTGGTTTCAGTTTGATTTGGTAATAGTTTTAGGGCTAGTTTGTAGGTTATTATAGGAACCTACTTTGCGCTTCTGTGCACTTGCTTGGTCCCATTATGGTTGGTGGTTCTCATGATAGTGCTATATTTAATATTAACAAGTTGGATGGCACCAACTACAGTTATTGGAAGGCCCAAATTTGACAAGTTTTAGTGCAGAAAATTTACATTAAGCCTTTAAAACATGAGGGTGTCAAGCCCGAATGTATTGATGCAAATTTTAGTGTAGAAAATGTACATTAAGTCTTTGAAACATGAGGGTGTCAAGCCCGAACATATTGATGTAAATGATTGGGCTGAAGTGGATGAGCTATGTAACTTGATGATCATTTTGTCCCTCTCTAAGCAGGTTTTCTATCATGTTGTCTCTATTGGGTAGTCCATCTGGGACTTATGGGATAAGATTCTCAATGTTTATGATAAAAAAAGCCATACTTCTAAGATGTATTGGCTAAAGAAACTCATGAACCTTTGCATGAACTTAAATGCATTTCATTCCATTCTTAGCCATTTGTCTTTGTAGGGAATTGAATTCAAGGGTAATCTCCCTCCCTTGTTCCTCTTAGTTACACTACATGAGTCATGAGATACATTTCATACTATTATGTGTGTAAACATGCCTACTGATGGGTTAAAGTTGCAGGATATAGAGGGTGCACTTTTGAATGAAGAGGTTAACAAAAAGAATGTTGATGCTTCTCACACCTCTCATGCTTTGACAATTAGAGGCGATAATGGTAAGAGCGGTAATGACCATCATGGGAGAGACTCTCAACAGTCTCGTTCTCAATCACATGGATAGTCTCCATGAAGCCTCATGGTCGTAACTCCTCATTGGCTTGTCATTATTGTGGGAAAACATGACATATTTGGCCATAGTGCCATAAAATGTATGAGGACAAGTGCATGGAAATAGGCAAGGGTTTAAAATACATGATAAAAATGATGATCACAACATTGTCCATAGCAAGTCTAATGGGTTAAGATTGAAGAGATTAATGTCATATAGACTGATTCTGATGATGATTTCATACTTGTAGCTTCTTCCCTTGATACTTTATAGCTGAATAATGCCTTGTCAGAATATACTCAGTGTTGGTTGGTAGATTTAGGGGCTTCCTTTCATGTGAGCCCTCATAGAGAGTGGTTTTACTCCTACTGCAATATGACTATATCTGTATGTTTGTGTAATGACTTAGCATTAGAGATAGTTGCTATTGGTGATGTCCACATATGTAGTTTGGTTCAAGTAGCGCATTCACTCTTTATCATGTACATCATATACTAGCTCTCACGAAGAGCCTTATCTCTAGTGGCACTTTGGATGACATAGGTTATGTTGTCTCTTTTGGTGATTTCTCATGGAAGTTTTCCCATGGGAATCTTGTTATCAACCATAAAACAACTCAAGTAGCATAAACCGCCTACTGAATGTCTGTGAAGCATATCAAGACACTCCCACTGGCACAAAATTTGTAAATATCAAGCAAAGAAGCTCAACAAGGGCATATGATAGCCCCAATGCTAGAAGATCCAAGATCAAGCATTAATAAGACCTCATGAGCATATAGGCTATGTAGCATCCATACATAGCATCCATAGACATCAAGTACATCCAAACTGTAACTCTAGCAAGCTGAGAAATAGCCAAAGTAAGATCTGGGCAATCAAATGTCAAGCTAAAGCAAGGCTCAGTAGCATCCAACTCCAAACAATGTAACGAGCATGTAGTAGCAGCATAGGCCAAGCATGTCAAGACCGGTCAAACATAAGCAAAGTACATGCCATAAGTACATCAGAGATGAAGATCCCAATGCTATGCAAAGTGAGCTCAAGCTCAACCAATGATTCGAAAGCAAATCCAAGCTCTATGTTGATCCTCGAGAGTCACTACATCAATGTATACATCCAAGACATAGCCCAAATCCAACAAGCATATCCAAATATAAGCAAATAAGCTTCAGCCCTAAATATTCTAGCAGCAAATAAATGTCCAAAACTGAGCAAAAAATGGCTCAATCCAAGCTCAAAACCATAGACAAACCATAGGCATACTTTCCCATATGTATAGGCACCAACTGGGCATAATCGGGCATCAAATGACTATGTAGCATGAGCATAAAGTGTAATGATAGAGGGCTGCTTGTGAACTATGTAAAACAATCAATGACTAAGTAAATTCAGGCCCAAAATCATCTCACATCATAGGCATACATTCCCCTGGCATTCGGGACAATCAAGCAACCAATGTCAATGCCAACCAAGCATATACATAAAGTGCTGATGTTATACTATTTCTGGATGCCTATGGACTATGAAAAATAGTCCTGAACTGAGATAAATTAGTCCACAAATCAATGCCAATGATAACCACCAATGTCGAGCATCAAGGGGGTGTTCCCAAGTGCCAATTGAAGTGTTTTCAAGCTGCCAATGAGTGCCAAGGGAGGGCTGAAGTAAAAAATGAATTTTTTGCAGGTCTTTAAGCTGGCCCAAACTGATTTGGGGCCTATGGAAGGGGTAGGCAAGGTTGGGGGAGTAGTCAAGGACCCCCAAGAGCTCCCTCTTACGAAGGGAAAATTCACCGATAAAGAGTAGGCATCACAAGAAGCAAGAGGACATGGCTACCCTGCTTCACAAAACTTGTGGATTGAAGTAAAATAACAAAAGAGAGCTCCAATACCTCTAAAGGAATGTCATGAGGGTGCCCAAATGGGCCAAGTAGGTGTTCGGGAAGCCGAGGAGTGATGAGAGCTCGGGAGAGTCAGCTACTATGGCTGCTAGGATGGAGACCCAATGGTGTAGGGATTCGAATGAATGCTAAAGGAGTCACGAACCAAGCTTGAATGCTCAAGCAACCATGCTCTAATACTAGTGGAAAGGTGAGAACAATCGAAGCTTGCTTGGAAGAGCTATGGCAAGAGAGCAAGAGCAAGAAAGAGAGAGAGACCAAATGGGAACTCCAACAGTCACAATGTGTGACCGGGCCTTCCTTTATTCAAATTGTCACTAAAAGAATAAAGAATAAAGTGATGATGACATGCGCCCGCCACCTGCAGTGTGCATTGGCAAGTACTGTCAGTATAGTAATATACAAGTGGCTAGGCAAAGGCACCTTTACCCCCAACAGAAAGGATGTACCTTCATAAAGCTAAAAAAGAGCTTAAGAAGTATGGAATTTTGGTCTACAAAATGACTACATTTCAAGGCTATACGATGAGGTGATTTTTGTTGATACTTTGGCTGAAATTACAACAATCATTAATGTTGAAAATATGACTGAAAAATATGCCATACATGTATATACTTTAAACATGTTTGAAGTCATAAAAGAATTTGTTGAAGTAGAATGTCAAGGGCTACAAAATTGGGTTGAAGCACTTATGGACACAAAGTATACATAGATTAAGCCAACCGCTTTGCCTTTACCCCACTAATAGTGATTGCATGTATGAGAGAGTCTCCAAGCATCCAAGTTTAAGAGATCCAAAAGGAGTTGGGTATAAATTTATTGTCGATACACTAAAGGAGTTGAAAGTTGGATGTTATGGGCTTCTTTTACTTGTAGAGAAAGAAATTTTCATGAAGATGTTGCCAAAGCATGGAAATGCTTTTACATTTTAGCCTACTAAAATTGGTTGTGTTGATCCTATTGTTGCAGCTTCCATGGTCATGTTTATAATGTTGCATGTGCCATGGAATTTAAGACCAATTCCTATGTCTCGGGCCTACTTGCCTAAGCTAATGGAGTTGTTAAATGAGAAGATCAGGATGAAAAGAATGGTTGCAGGATACTTATTGCCAATCGTATTGTAGATTGCGATAGGATTTCGACTCACTTGAAAGAAGTGCATTTAAATCTGTTGTTTCATAAGCATGTGTTTGGTGTTGAGGAGGTGTTGTTTGTAGGTCACATGTGTGGGCCCTATGGTAGAAAGCCCTTGCCAACAAAGATGGATGGAATTGACAAGCTTGAAGCCCTAAGAGGAACACCAAGGAAAAGGGAATTCTCTTGCAAGAAAATATATCTTGTATCATCAACAAGCTTTTTTATTATGTTTTATATGATCATAATGAAGAAAAGAACACCAAGCACAACAAATCTTCATGCAACATTATGTAGATCTCCCACGGATTTGATAGAATCAGCCATATTCTTCAATATCTTCACAAAATCCATCAATATAACAAAGAAAGCAAAGGAATACACCATCTTTGAATGGAAATACATCACATAGTATTCATCTTCAATGTCTTCATAGTCTTCTCTCTCAATCTCTCATATACAATCACTCTGTTTTGATAGATTTGACTATCTCTGACTCTCTCTCTCTCTCTCTCCATCAATAGTACATCATATCCTCACTACAATCTCTCATAATCACTCACAATAATCCTTCTTAGGTCATGGATACCCCTCCCAAGAGGTATGTCTGATATGAAAAGTCACCAGAGCCACTACAGTGTCATTTCATAGCTCACTACTATCACTTCACTCCAGTCTTCACTTGAGTCTTCAACAGCTACTTCTTTCACTTCTTTTAGCTCTTTTGCACTTATATTCACCTCTTTCCAAGGTTAGAAAACTTTCCCAAGCTACACTCTCATCCAACAGAACACATACAGAAGCATACAGAACAGTCACAGTACAGTACCAGAACAGTTACAGTACAGAGACAAAGGCTCTACAGAAGACCTACAGAAGGTCATCAAAACCTCATAACTCATACTCAAACCATTCCAAACTCTCAAAAAATATTCAATAAACTTTCACAAGATCCTAATCTTCATCAATCATCAATCCATCCCTCCTTACAGAAGACAATCAGAACAAAACAGAAGCTATACAAAAGGTATACAGAACCTATCAGAACATCACATCTCTACTAAAAAACATCATGAACTTCCAAAACATAATCAATATCATCCAAAACACTCTCAAACCACTTCCAAACCAATCAATCATCTCATAAAATCAACCATTCAGCTCTCAAAAACAACAAAAAAACAGCCAAAAAACGAGTCATTTCAACACTCAACATATCCCCACACTTAATAAGGAAGCGTCCTCGTGACCCAGGAAAAAGGGAATACAAGTACATTCAAAAGCTCAACTTTGATCTTCAATATCTCTTCAAAAACAGTCCATCCAACCACGACCCCAACTTATAACCTGTATTTGATATAAAAATACAACGAAAGGAAAACCCTTTATACATTAACACTTCTTATCAAACTCGAAATCACAACAAACTTATAAAGGATATAAGAAGTTTCTTCTTCTTCTTCTTCTTCTTCTTCTTCTGCATCAACATCTTCAACTCTCCAACCACGACCTCATCACCACAATTCTTCAAAAATTTAGCTCGCACGAAACCCAATCCAATAGGCAATCACCACGATCTTATTACATAAATTAACCCACAACACAAACACTACACACAACACAACCATCTGAATGACTCCTCCAAAAAGAGAGATTTTCATTAAAAATCATCCACCATACATTGGAAAAGGTATCAATGAAGATGATCCCCCTTGAAAGATTGGTGATTTCGGAAACGATCCATAGACAAAGATTCATCTACAAATGTTTTGGGAGGATTCTGAAAAAACTGAAGGCAGCACATCCTTTCCAAGAGGACAAGGTATTTGCTAGGCAAACAAAGGGCATGAAAATACAATATATCCAGTTGCTGGGAATCAATGCTCACATTGACATTCATGCACAACTTTGGAATAGGCTTTGAATCATTATGAGAATGCCTATGCATATACACCAAGTACCAAGTAAAATGAGCAGTTAATCTCACTAAAGGATCCGCAGACTGTGAATATTGTTGAGCAAAATGAATATAGTTCTGGTATGCTTGACTGGCAGCTGTCCATTCTCCTGGAATTATTGGCCAGTTTATCTGAGGTCCTGTAAAGGAATCATTCGAGCTCCATCCCCTTCTTCTGGAAAGCTAATGATCAAACCTGTCATAGTCACTAACCAACTGAGGTGGTTGAGATATAGAAGTGGTAGGAGAGGGAAGTGGAATAAGGAAAGTGGATGAAGAGAGGGGTAGGCAAAATCATAAAAGGAAGAATGATTTAAAGAAGAAGTGGCTGAAAATTTTAGGGAATCACTTAGGAAGGGTGTTAACTGATAAATAGGAAAGGTAGAAGGTACATGAATGGATGGAGAAGGACATGGTGGAGAAGGGGAAAATACTCTATCCTCGATAAAAGAACAGTATGTAAAGATGGGAATTTGAGGAAAAGATGAAGGTTGGAAAAGAAGGGGTAAGATGGTTGTGGAATTGGATTGATAGAGGGAAAGATATATATCATATCGGTGAGCCATTTGTTGGTAATACAGTAGGGTAGGAATAGAAGGTCCTAAGATAGATCTTCTATGATAGGCATCAAAAAAGGTAGAATCAAATGGATTATGTTTTGAAAGATAAGCTAAGAGATCCATCCTCAGTTGATTAGTGCTCTGGACATAGGTAGGGGCTATGTTCTGTCTTTGATTCAGGACCACAGAATCAATCATGGTATGCCAGGAATTATCAGGGCAAGTAGCCACTTTGGAGGAGTAACTCTGAAACATGTCATCTATTCGCAACTCCAAATGGTTGACATACAAAACAGCTTGTAAAACCACGTCCCCCACATACCAAGCCATATCCACTTCATCTGGAATCAACAAGTCTCCTCATAGATACATATATGACATCAACATGGTATCGGTCGTGACAGAATCTTCAAACACCATCCTTACCACCTCTGTCAGCAACTCAGCAGACCAAGCCCCACTCCAACCATCCTCTAGAAGAGGTAAACCCATCATTGAAAGCTTCATGTAGAAGGCCAACTTCTATAATTGATAGTGGACAAAGAAAAAATAGTCTGGAGGAACATATTCCTGAAACTGCTCAAATGTAGACCATAGCAAATCCATTTTGGACTGCAATATATCCACTTTATCTTGGAATAGAGGACACAAGGTAGCCTATCTCTGAAGAGCAGCCAAGTCCTGCTGTGAGAGAGAAGGGATCAAGGGAACATGAGGGCTTGGAGGAACAGACCGTGACTTTGCCAGTTGATCTTGCAACTGCTTGATTTGGGAAGCTTGTGAGTTCACTGTGTCATTAGCAGTCTGTAAGGCTGAAAGTTTGACATCTAAAAGAGTTTGGAACTCCTACACTTCTCTGGACATCCTCTCCTTCTCCTCTGAGAGGCTAGTAACCTCTCATTGAGCCTCTGTTAACTGAATCTTCAAAGAAGATATCTCATCTCTTTGGGTTGCAACCAGTTGGGTTTGTTGCTCCATCTGCTTAAACAAATCTCCTAGGGTATCCTTAGCAGAGGCTAACTCGGATATTGCCTTATGCAACTGGTCCTTAGACTGCATCAGCTCTTCATAAAAGAAAGTGTACAGCTGTTAAACACAGGTTGTCACTGACAATTCAATGGAACTCTGAATGGCTTTACATAGGAAAGGAATGACATCTCCCGAGACTAGATTATTCAGTGAGGGGACTGATATATCCAACGAACCTTCTCGATGTGCTTTGAACAAGTTATTACATGTGAGATAACCAGGGAGATCACTGCCAGAGGTAGCAGGAATGGGCACTGAAGGAAGAATTGAAGGAGCTTTATCCGCTACCCGCTTCAAGCGTTTACGCTGTATGACCAGGGGAGGCGGAGAATCATCATCCTCTATATCAATGGGTTCTGACTCATCTGAAGGTGGAGGAGGAGGTACTGGATCAGATGGAGGAGGTGGAGGCACACTCTTCTGTAAACCTGAGTAGGTCAAGAAGACAGACAAATATGATCCATAGGTGACATTGTTAACATTGCCCCTAGTGACTTTGACGAAATGTTGATCCATCTTAGTGAGTAGATAAGTGCTCCAATCAATAGCTACTCCTTTCAACACCATCCTTGAAGCTGTGAAAAGCTCTTTGGACAAGTAATGGGATGGCGTTTTTGCAGGCATAAACCTGTCTTGGAGAAACTGACAGACCAACTTCCACATAGGATCGGTGATCATGGAAAAGGAAGCTCCTGAAGAGTTGATCACCTTCTTAACATCCAGAATGTCCCTTGTCTGCTTTTGCAACAGCTTCAAAATCTCTTCGTTAGAGAAAAGCTGGCGAGTGGTAACAAAGGGTTCACCTTTGGAGGGAAGAGACAGAGCCTTCCCTAGGCCTCGAGGTGTCAAAGTCATAGAAATACCCTGGACCAGTCCCGACTTCTTGTTGTAGGAGGCCAGAAACTCATCACACATCGATGGATCCTCTGGAAGCAATGGAAATGAGGTAGCCACAAAAGGTGTGAGTCCCGCCTTCGTAAGAGGCTCAAAATCAAGTAGGGAAGAGTAATCCCTACTAACTAGTGGGACATATTGGATAGGGGGAGGAGCGTGAGAAGGCGCCATTCAGATGGTTACACACACACCACAACACAGACAAACAAGGAGAATGCCTGCAAAGCAACAAACAAAAACCAAGGATAAGATAGCAACCATAACGATAAAACGTGACTCGACCAACTATCCCCAAGCAAACCACAACCTAGAAAAAAATTCGACATGATCTCGAGACATATGCGACCGAAAGCTTCATGCTATGCATCATACAAACACCCAAAACCCTGTATCAGGCAATAAAGAAAAAAACTACACACCGTACCCTTAACCGTAACAAAGACACTGAACCAAAACATAACAACAACCCATACATATCAAGACCACAACTTTGATAATCAGGTTTTTGACCATGGAGACAACTCCGAAGACTTCATGTACCCATCCCACAAAACGAGTTCATTAAAAAGGGAAATAAGTGCAGTGAGGGGGAATTAATTTAATGAAATGTTCATTTTAATAAATTATTAAGAAATGGGTGAATTTTTTATTAAGTGATAAACCTTAATAAGAAAATGGCGATTCTTTCTTTAAAATTTAATTACCAATTATTAGGTTAAAGTAGTGCTTTAATCCGAATCCCGGACTTCGATACCCAGACTGGGTCTCTAAATGCAAGTGCATTTATTAAAAATTAAGGTGATGTGGAGTGCTTTTTTGCCAGCACGTGCTCTTCTGACGGCGAGTTCATTTTAATTAAAAATATTAAAGTGCCTATTTAGCGTACTTAGCACGTGCTAAGTGAACGACGGGTTTATTTTTATTAAAAATGGTGTGTTTAGCACGAGCGCGCGTCCATGGTGGTGTTTAGGATTCATTGTAAAAATTAACCGTGGATTATGGGGTAGCTGAAAAAAAAATAAAAGGAAAAATACCTGGTAATGGGTGTATGTAAATGCAAAGAATGCGCTCTCCTCAATCCAAAAATATCTGGATTTGTTTCGATATTTTTCAGGTTGTGTTTTGAATGAAAAAGGATTTTTTTTATTTTTTTTAAAATGAATGTAGGTGTTTAATGAAAGATTTTAACAGCTTAGAAAATATTCCATAATAAATAAAAATGTTAATAGAATTTTTAGAAATTTTTTGGAAATTAATTTGGAATTTTTTAGCATTTTTAAATGAATTTTTTTCATTTGTTTTGGTATTTTTAAAAGAATTTTGAATTTTAAAAGGGTCTGAAATGTTTTTCTTGAAATTTACAGGTTAGAAAAAATATGGAAATTTGCTACAGAAATATTGGAATTTTTCTAGATTTTGCTGGAATTTTTTTTTTCAAAATTTTAAGTGTTTTTTAATGATGTTTTTTTAATTGTTTAATGTTTGTTTTTTAAAAGGGTTTACAGATTTTCGAATTAAAAATCTGGGAAAATACCCAGAAATAGGCTGCGTGGCAGTTGCGTGTCAGCAACCAGCTAACGATCTCCCGCACACGCACACGAGCAATCACGAACAATCGAACGATCACACACTCGCACGTGTGGCTGCGTCTCGAGGGAAAATCGAGGTGTATGTGGATGTCTGCGGGTGGGACGCGGGTTTATGGAGGGGGTTTCAGTGGTTGTCTGCGTGTGAACGGTGGTAGAGGGGGGTGGTTTGGTTGGTGGGGTTTCGGTGGGGGAACAGGGATTTGTGGAGGGGTTTAGGTAGGTTTGGGTGTGTGCCTGTGGGGGGGCAAAGGGTGGCTGAGATGGGAGTAGGGGGGTTTGTATGTGATTGGGGGCTTGGGTAGGGGTAGGTGAGGTTTGGGTGGTTGGGGGGAAGGGGGGCTTAAAGGGGGGTTAGTGGGTATGGAGAAGGGTGGGGGGGAAGGGGGGCTTAGGGGGGGGTTGGGAATGTGTGTGGTGTGCTTTGGTGGGGGTTGGGGAGGGTTTGGTGGGTAATGGGGGGGAAGGGGGGCTTAGGGGGGCACACATGGCAGCGAGGTGGGGAGGCAGCGGGCTGTCGGGCTGCGTAGGGAGCAGGAGGCGTGAGAGTCGGCACGTCAGGCGGCGACACGGCTGGAGGCGGCACCAAAGGCGATAGCGGCGGCCACGCGGTGTCGTTGCGGGGCAGGGCCACGGCGGGGCTAGAGAGCTCAAGCCCACGTGGCAGCGACGGAAGCAGCGGCCAGGGCGGCAGTACAGGGCGTGAAGCAGGGCGTCGGCGACAGAGGTGAACGGCGGGTAGTCGGCGACGACAGCGGGGCAGGCGCTGCAGGACGGCCACAGGAGGGTGCAGGCGTCGAGGAGGAGGGAGGGCTGGCGACCCGGCGGCGAGCACACAGGCGGCAGAGGGGCACCAGGTGGCGATGACGAGGGGAAGAGGAAGGGGAAGGAGGGGAGCAAAAATGGCGAGAGAGAAGGGAGGGAGGAGAAAGGAGTAGGAGGAGAAGGAGGGCAGCATGAGGGAGGAGAAAAGGAGGACATGCGGGAGAGAAGGGACGGAGGAGAAAGGAGGAGAGGAGGAAGAGGGAAGGGTAGGAGCAGAAGGGGAAGGAGAGGAGGTGGAGATGGAGGGAGGGGAGGGACACACAGAGGGAGAGGGATAGGTAGGCAGTTAGGGTGGGGAGGGGTCCGGGTAGGGGGGGAATAGGGAAGGGTGTGGGGGGGTAAGGGCACCCATGGGGGGGTGCCCAAGGGGGGTGGGGGAAAGGGTGGGGGGTATGGGCAGGGGTAGGGGCCCAGGGGTGTGGGTGGGCATAGGGGAAGGGGCAGGGGCCCATAGGATGGGGGGTGCCCAAGGGGTGGGATGCCCAAGGGATGGGGCGCCCAAGGGGAAAGAATGGGTGGGGAGCCCATGAGAGAAAGGCGTACCCCCGTCCCGCGCTCGTGCGCGGGGTGGGGTAAAAAAATTTACCGTGACGGGATCGGAAGAGCGCCGAGAGGACGGTACGAGGCACACGAACGCAACCGAGGCGCGTTAAGACGTGTAAAATCGAAAACGGGTGTATTCATGCGCGCGACGAGGCGCACGAAAACACATAAAAATTAAGAAAATTTAATAACTCCCAATCCGAACGTCAAAACAAAATGTCGTAAAAACAAAAACTGGGCAAGACGACAGGAGGAAGACAGGGAATATCTGCAACAGGGGTTCTGGGGGAAAGACAGGGCGTTCACATGCAAAAAATGTAAAAAAGGGGTCCAAAAACGCAATTAAAAATTAATATCGAAAGATTCGGGTATCGAAACGAGGTTCAGGAAAAAGAAAAAATGCACAGAAAGACGTGCCCGACAATCCTATCACATCAAAACATAGTTCCGACTGAGATAAGATGCGTTCACATGGAAAAAACCCAAAAAACAAACCCGAAAATGGAAGCGAAAATTAATATTGGACGAACCGCTCGCCGAAATGACAGGCAGTAAAAAGAAAAAATGTCCGCACGAAGGGATGGCACAGGGTTGTCATGTCAGAATGCAGTTCCGATTGAAGTAGGAGGGGTTCACATGAGAAAAACACCAAAAATATATCCGAAAACACATTGAAAAGTAATAATAAAAAATCCAAAAGGCGAAAGAGGGTGGAGGAAAAAGGAAAAAGGTAGGGGAAGGCAAAGGGACACGGTTGTCAAATCAAAGGGGAATTCTAATGCAAACAGGGCAGGTTCACATGGAAAAATGTCAAAAAGACGCACGAAAAAGTCTTAAAAATCGTAAAATTAATATTGGACAAACCGTGCTTCAAAATGACACGGAGGAAAAGGAAAAATGTCAGGGAAAAAGTTGTTGTCAGGGCTATGATGTCAGATCACTGTTCTGAAGCAAGCAAAGCGCGTTCACATGAAAAATCAGCTAATGTACACAAAATGCTTCAAAAATTAATAACTCGAGAACCGGGCACCGGAACAGGGGTAAGTAACGAGGAAAAATGGTCAATTCAAAGGGAGGAACAGGGCTATAAGGTTGTATGTGGACTTCACTGAACGTAGGGTGCGTTCACAGGGCAGGACCACAAAATCAGGAAATGAAGGAAAACTGCAAGGGAACAGCCCCGAGGGTGGGTGGAAAATGAACGAGTGGGTGGGAAGGAACCCCATCAGGGTAAAAGAAAGTCATGGCATAAAGGCATTAGCAAGTTGAGGCATATGCAGAGGGGTATGCAATGTAGACGCGCAGGGACGCGTCCCCACACTTAAAACCTTAACGGATAGGGTTAACCGAGCAACAGGGACCTAGGACCACACAACAGACCATCCACTAACGTCCCCACACTTAAAACATGAACATCACTGAGAAACAGAAGTGGTAAGGTTAGAAAAACTTTGCCCATGTTGTCGAGAATCACGGCTGATTGTCGATGGCACTTCCTGTGTTGTTGTTGGCTGCTGCAAGAGGTACCAAGACATCTTTACAACACACGTCCTTCATGGCAGGGACCACGCGGCAACACCCAGGGAGGTAGCTGGTTGAAGGAATGGCATGAAATTCGTCGATGATGAGGAATGTTGCACTCAACTCACAGTCACTCAAATGGAATGAAAGAACAGTCACTCGCCCTAGGACTAATATCACTCGAGGAAGAATGATTGAAACCCATATCTCGTACCCGGTTTAGAAATCGACAGGGGAATGGTGCAGAAGGAGTATGCCAGGGTGCACAGTTGATGGTGCACTAGTGCGTCTAACCCATCTGGCATAAGTGCAAGGAGGAAGGCAAGGGAGCCTTACAGTGCAGTGTACAGAACAGGGTGACGTGTCCTATGATGACGGCAGAGACCCACCCCGTGGGTGCATAGGGAAACGGGAACATACCTAACTCCAAGTGTCGTAACGTCCCTCAATCTCACCTCTCGGTAATTGATTGAAGAAACTCCAGTCACACTCAGCCCACCCTCTGTCTCACTCCTGCTGAAAGATATAGGAGGGCAGCCCTTTCCTGAAACCCATTGATGTAATCCTCACGGTCACTTGTGCAAAGGTTGTATGCCTTGTGCGCATTTGATAGTGCAACTGTACATCCCGCCCTGTGTCAGCATATGGTGTGAGAAAAAAGGCCAGGGAGCCTTATGGTGCAGTGCACAAAAACAAATTGTGCTTTGTGCATTGAGAGGCCCGTCCCGTGCGTGCAACACTCCATTCACACTTCTCACCTCTCATTTGATTTGAAGGAAAAATACTGGTCACTCGCCCCACCCTCTGTCTCACTCTCTGATAGATACAGAGGGCAACCATACTCACTTCCCCATCCGGTTAGGATGAAAGCTCACATCACTCAATTGTTTGTCAATGAAGATCGCGTCGTCAGTTGTTGAAGAGGCATACCTAGGGAGGTAGCCAACAAATCGAACATTGTGTTAGATAGGAACATGGGGTCTGCTAGAGGACAGTTAGACGCTCTGCAGAAAGACACAGGACACAGCGTACCAAGGGAGGCAGCTTCGGAACTGGATCCTGGGGATGTCAACTGATGAATCCACTTTTTGGACTGCTGGGTGTTGCTACATTTTCCACAACCAGCTTCCCGCCCAAGGGTGTTGACCACCTTTTCTTGGAGCGAGGCCTGCTATAACAGGGAATTGCTTCCTTTTCTTCCATAACAAATTTTTTTTTCTTTTTTTTTCTCTTTTCTTTTTCTCCTACTCCCGAGGATGTTTCCACCTTTTCTCAAAGAATAGGTCGGCATGACAAGGACCTAAGTCCTTTTCTCCCATGATCGATATGCATTTTTTTCTTTTTGTTTTTTTTTTCATTTTTTGTTTTTCTCTTCGAATAAACAAGGGAATGGTAGAAATACCACTTGTCAGAACCCACCTCGCCACTGTCGCTAGTGGAAAATAGAGGATAAGAGATCAAGGCTGGAAGATGGGGTTGAGGGGATAGAGGGTTGTGCCCACTTCATCAGGAGTGGCTGAAGGACGGCTATCAGATGTAGCATCATAAGAATGATAGTGCCATGCCAACGAGGGAAAGGATTAGGTGACCATGATTGTCAAGATCCCCAAGGAGGGAAGTACTTCTTCAGGCAATATCCATTGATCAGGAAGGGATCATTAGAGGCATCAACGGTCTGCACTTGGACAGAGCCATTAGGGTTAACAACAAGTACCTTATATGGGCCCATCCACCACTGTTGGAGCTTGCCAGGAAACTTGCCAAATCGTGAATCATAGGCTAAGACCAAGTCACCTTCTTTGAACTCCTTGTGCTTGATGAAGCTGTCCATGGTAAGCCTTACGTCGAGCTTGCGTGGCTTCCATGCACTATAGAGCCATCCTGCGAGTTTCGTCCAAACATTCCAGGTGTAGGAGACGGTGTTACAGTGAATCATCGCCCCCCAAACGTTCTTTGATAGCCACTCTCAAAGAGGGTAATTCCAGTTCAACAGGGAAAACAGCTTCTGTACCATACACCAGCTGGAAGGGTGTCTGTCATGTTGCTGCTTTATGGGAGGTTCTGTATGCCCAGAGGGCCTCTGTAGGTCGATCATCCCAATCACGACGATGTGCGGCAATTGTTCTTGTCAGGATCGAGCAGAGGATGCGATTGGTGACTTCAACTTGGCCGTTGGCTCTGGGGTAATAAGGAGTGGACTTGCGATGGCGGATCTTATACAACTCTGTCAACTCTTCCATGACTTTATTGATGAAATGAGTGCCTCTGTCACTTACCAGCTCTAAGGGACTGCCAAAACGGGTGATGATATTCTTGTACATGAACAGGGCTACGATGTTACCATCGTCTCGCTTGAGGGCTTTAGCTTCACACCACTTTGTGACATAATCCGTACATACGAGGATGTATCTGTTCTGCTTCCTTCTAGTGGGAGGATCGATTGGGCCAACAAAGTCGATGCCCCACTTCTCGAACGGCTTCAAAGGAAGGATAGGTTGCAGTGGCATGGCACTTGTTTTCGTGGGTTTCCCCATCCTCTGACAGGCATCACATCTTTTACAGTAATCATAGGCATCCTTATGAATGGCAGGCCACCAGTATCCTGCTAGCAGAGCCCTCCTGGCTGTGGCTTCTCTTGCAAAGTGGCCTCCACATGGCTCGTCGTGGCAAGCCTTCAAAACAATCCCAATCTCATCTCCTGCAACACATTTTCTGAGCACTTCATCTTTGTCTTTCTTGTACAGTGCACCCCCTAACAGGGTGTAGGGGGTTGATTCCAACATAAGCTTCTTCCTTTCCCGACTAGAAATACCAAGAGGGTATTGCTGGGTTGCCAGCAGATTGGCAATGTCTGCATACTAGGGGGTTACAGTTTCTACCAAGAATAGGGAAGCATCAGGGAGGTCTGGAACATCCTACTCCTCTTCTGCAATTTGTGGGATACGCGACAAATGATCAGCCAGAACATGGGAACGACCAAGCTTAGTAATCACCTCAAAGTCAAACTCCTTGAATAGAAGGAGCCATCTCATCATTCGTCCTTTCACATCCGCTTTGTTCATGAGGAAGGATAGGGCCTCGTGATCCACATAAAATTTAAAGTGGGTGGATAGGAGATAGTGGCGAAACTTCTCTAGGGCAAACACCATTGCCAAGCACTCAAGCTCTGTCACTGTGTAGTTCCATTCCCTATCAGTGACTTTTCGGCTTGCGTAATAGATGGGTTGATCCAGCTTCGAGGAGCCCTTTTGGTAGAGAACTATGCCTAAGCCTTCAATTGATTCATCAGTGTGTACATGAAACTCTTTCGTCCAATCAGGAGGTTGCAGAATGGGTGCCTCAATCAGACACTGCTTCAGAGTGTTGAAGGCTTTGTCACATTCTTCGGTCCAAACAAACTCTGCATCTTTCCTCAGAAGCTTGTGCAAGGAGGTTTCCTTTGTTGCAAAATGGGCTATGAACCCTCTATAGTAACCCACATGGCCTAGAAATCCCCTCAACTGTTTGAGGTTGGTGGGTGCTGTCAGAGCTGCGATCTTTTCGATCTTTGCAGGGTCTGTTGATATCCCTTGTGCAAAGACAATGTGGCCCAACAGAACTCCGGAAGAGACCCCAAAGATGCATTTGTCGGGGTTGAGGGAAATCCCATACTCCCGGCATCGATCAAAGCATTGTTCCAGGTGTCCCTAGTGTTCACGGATCAAACTATAGACACAGAAGTCATCCAAATATACCTCAATAAAGTCGTGCAGATGATTTTGGAATGCGGCCATCATGGCTCACTGGAAAGTAGCAGGGGCATTGCAGAGTCCAAACGGCATCACTCGGTAAGCATAGGTCCCCCATTCTGTGGTGAAGGTTGTTTTGGACTGGTCTTCTTCTGCTATCTGCACTTGGTTGTATCCACTGAATCCATCCAGAAGGGAATAAAGCTCATGTCCTGCCACTGTGTCCAACAGTTGGTATGTGAAAGGAATCGGAAAGTGATCCTTCTTCGTCTTGGAATTCAACTTGCGAAAATCCACACATATACGAAGCTTTCCATTCTTCTTGGGAACCACCATGATGGGTGAGACCCATTCACTATTTGCCACTGGATAGATGAACTCGGCTTCCAGAAGCTTCAGCAGCTCTGCTTTCACCAATGTGGAATAATTCGCGTTCATTCGCCTTTGTCGTCGCCGTACTGGCTTGGCATCAAGCTCCAAGTCAATATGATGCTGACATATTGTGGGATCAATCCCCTTTAGGTCTTTGTATGACCACACAAACACATCCAAATTCTCTTTCAACAAGTTGTACAAAGTTGACAACTCCTCTTCTGGTAGGCTGCTACCCACCTTCAAGTGGCGTTCAGTGCCATATGCATCCACAAAGGTTAACTACCTTTCACCTTCTACATCACGAATGAAGGTCCCGCGGACTGCTTTTGGATACAGATCCGACTCCTTCAAGGGAGTGGTGTCCTCATCTGATGTCCCGCTAGAACCAACTTCTTCTGTTGCTGGAGACTTAGGTTGCTCCTTGAGATGTTGGAATGGGATTAGAGCCATTTCGGGTTTGGTTTCACGATTAGTTATCTCTTGGGTTGAAGACTCATCTTCTGATGACACATCCAGGAACGTCACATAACAGGGACCCTTTGATTTCTGTTGGGTTTGTGGGACTAGTGCTTGTTGGTACGGTGCATCATCATCATCTTTTCTTGGCAAAGGTGGGTTAGGATGGCAAGAGCCACTGTTGAAAGACGGTTTGTTCTTCTTAATCCATCTTTTATAAAGATTTTGCATATGTGAAGATCTATTTACTAAACCAAATGGTATCATCGCCATTCTGTCCCACAACATAAGCTCGTCTGCTTCTGATGCTTCTGGAACTTCTTCTTCATTTATAACCTGTTCGAGTGGGATAGACTCTTCCATCTCGCTTTCATAACCTTCTTCTTCCATATCATCTTCATCATCTTCTGTCTCTGTCTCTGTCTCTGTCTCTATCTCTGTCTTTGTAGGAGCTCTGTAAGAGAAGAACAGGTTTTTTGTTTCATCTTCTGCCTCTGTCTCTGGCTCTGCTGTGGCCATGTAACAGGGAGAGCAGTACATCCATGCTTCTATCTCACTGTCAGAAGTGATTTCAGAAATCATTCCTGGTTCAAGCAGGAAGTATTCACCCATTGATAATGGCTTTGCATCTTTTGGGAGTTGGCTTACAGTATCCACTGTTAAGGAATGTGCCACTGTTTTCTTGGGAAGGATCTGTTTGACAACATCTTCGTTTACTGATGTTTCATCTGTAGCCTCATTAGGGGAGTTAGAAGATAACTCCAAGGAGGTGGATCCATGTCCTTTTTGAGAACCATATAGCTTCAACACCACTTTGTTAGGTCCTCCACCCAAGGTCAAGGTTCCTTTGAACCAATCCGTCCTTGCTCTGGCTTCAAAAAGCCATGGTCTGCCCAGTAACAGAGGGTAGGATGTACCATAAGAGTTTGGCTTCACCACCAGATAGGTTAGCCAATAATCTTTTCCAGCCACTGTAGTCTTCACATATGGGAGAATGCCCAAAGGCTTGATTCTGCTCTGATCCGCCAGTCTGATGAGCCATTGGATTGGTTGCACACCTTGTAGGCCTAGATCCTTCATTGTCACATCCGTCATAATGTTCACTGATGACCCACCATCAATCAGTGCATTTGTAATGAAACAGCCTTCTATCCACACGCCAGTCTCTAGGGTACCCGGATCTAGAAAGGCGTTAGCCACGTCCACTTCTTTTACATGCTATGGAGCTTTGTTGGACTTTGTTGCTGTTGAGAGAGCAATCCTTAAGCCACGTCTTCTTGTCAATATACTTTTGAACCTTTTTCGACAACTGGGAGACAACATCAATAATTGTCGGAATGTGAGGTTTGGTTTAAAGGTATCTAGATCTCTGACCAGATCGTATTCCTTAATAGGATCCACTGGCTTCTCTAACCGGTTAGGGAATGGGGCAACACCCATTTTCATTTTCCCTCTTTCTTCCAACAGAGGCATCATGGGAACTTCTTCTGCCACTTGTGGCACTTCCTCCTCTTCTATCTCCTGGACCCCTGGTCCTGTCTCTGTGACTCTCTGTGGCACTGTAGTGCTCTGTACGGCACTGTCAGGCTCTGTTCTGTTATGTTCTTCTAATGGAAGATTGAACTTCACTGCTCTGGCAGGAGGATTATTTTCTTTCTGGATAAGTGGTTCCTTCTTCTTTGCACGTGTGATGGCAGCAACTTCCAATTCCACTAAATTGGAGGTAGGCTCTTGGGCCTTGGCCGGGCGGACTATCAGTAGCATTGTTTTTCACTGGGGCTGGACTTGGACAGTCTTTTGCAGTGTGGCCTTCTCCTTTGCATCGACTGCATAAGGGCTTATAATCCACTGACCTTTTGGGATTTGGACAATTTGGTGAAATGTGTCACTTTTCTCCGCATCTGTAACACTCCACTTCTAATCTTTGACCACCGCCAGACTGTCTTCCTCTATAACTTTGGGATGGAAAACTTCTGGGTCCAAAATTAGGACCAAACTCTCTAGGCTTGGGTCCAATATCATGTGTTGTCATTTTGGATTCCAGCAAGTTGAATCTTGCGTCTTCCTCCTTCCTTCGCCTATCATGCATCTCCTTCAGAGAGCAAATATCCTCAGTATGGTTCTTCCGCAAACAGTAGGAATAGAAGGCTCCAGGGATGGTTGGTTTTCGTGTACATTCAGTGGCTAAATGGCCTGCTTGTTGATGACACTTACCACACCAAGTATTTGACCGCATCACATCTCTTCCTGCTCCTGCCACATTGGATATGCTGGCGGTATTCACTTTCAACGTCTGTAACTGCTCTGTAATCACATCCATCAACTCCTTTTTTATATTTGCAACTGAGTTGGATAAGTAATCCTTCAAGCTTTCTCCTCCTGAGGTACTGGCAGTAGGGTTTTGAGGAGTCTCTGTAATCACTGCATAAACAGGTTGAGCTGGTGCAGAGGAATCTCTGTTCTGGTTTTGATTCAGAGCTCCTGTTTGAACTGTTGGCTGTTGACTCCAGTTGGTAGGGTTCCACTGTTGCTGCTGATTTGGCATTGGGAAAATTGGTTGGGACCATTGTTGTTGTGGTTAAACCATCATTTGAGGCATGGATTGTGGCCACTGTGGATTTGGTGCACTGTACTGTGATACTGGGGGCATCTGTTGGTAGGGGTAGGGGAGAGTCCCTGGGACTGCATTTGGTGGGTACATCATTCCTAGCATCAGAGGAGGTAGGACTCCTCTTCCTGGATTCATCGCCAATCTAGCTTCCACTTCATCGTACAGTCTTGCACCTTCTGCAGCTTGCAGTGTGGCTGGTCTTTGCAGCTCCACAAACTTACGGACTTCTGATTGTAATCCTCTAAGAAACACCCCCTTCTGAATGCCATCATCTAGATTATGGTTAGTCCATCTCTTCAGGATGGATTCCATTCATGAGACATAAGCTTCTACTCTTTCTCCAGAGGACTGACTTAAATTTATACATTCCTCCCGCATCCGCTCTTCAAAACCTTCACGCCTAAATTTAGTGAGGAAGGCCAACTTCAGGTCGTCCCATGTGCCAAAAGTTCCTGCTGCTTATCTCTCATACCACTAAAACGCCGTGCCCTTGAAAGTGGCGGGGAATATTGCTAACCAATTCTCAGTGGTTCTGGCATTGTTAGCCACACATGCTACCATAAACTCTGCTACATGAAGATCGGGGTCTTCATTGTACTCTCCCTTAAAAACTGGCAATGGGACTACATTCGCTGGCCTGTCCCTCAACAATATTTCCAGGACGGATCTGGCTTGGAAGTGGACCTCCAGCAGGAGGAGGAAGGGCTTGATGTGCCATTGGGACTTCTGTAAAGAGTTCCGCAAGGGCGTCAAAGGCGGCTTCTACTACGAGCTCGTTCTCAGCTTTGATTTTTGCTTTCTCTCTTCTCATGTACCTCTGGACTCGTTCTAACGCTTGCCTCTTTATTGCGTCATTCATCAGGGGGTTGGCTCCACTATGTTGTTAGTGCTCCACAAAGGGTTAACAGAAGGCTTCAGTCTCTGGAGGACTCTCTTGCCAACATTTCTTCTACTTCTTCCTTTTCAACGTCTCTGAATTTTACTTTCATGCCACTGCACAAAGGAAGGTATTCGGTTCTGAAGGTGTTAAAATGCATACGTCTGAGCATTGTGGTGGTGCCATCATCATAGTAATGCCAGCTTCTGATGGTTTCAACAGTGTATGTTGTGAAGAACACTCTATCTACCAACTTCCAATGGGTTGCTAATTGAACAAACAGAAGATTATCAGTGCACCAAGCATCCCATGTATCTTGTTGTTGAGCATCCACGAACAAATTCCAACTCTTTTCCTTCTTGTCTTTGTGAACCTCTACAGACCAAGACTCCTAAAGCTTCTTCACAATCTCCCACTTGAAGATGTCTGGAAACTTCTCAATGAATGCCAAATCTTCTATGTATGGTCATTCGCTCTGTTTTTGCTCTTCAGTTTGTCCCCAAACAGTTTGCCACCAAGATGCAGGTTTCTATTGCTTCAACAGGAAGAGAAAACTGTCCACCACATAGAGCATGTATCATGATGGTGATGTGTTTCCGCCATTGTGGGATGAACTTCTTGTGGAAAGTGGCTTTGATTATGAGAAATTCCAACTCTTCAGTGGAAGAAGGAACTTTACAAACATCCATTGAATTCTTCTCTTCTTGGCAATGCCATTTCCTTCATTTTCAGCCTCTTCTGGTGCTTGTTGATGGCAAGTTTCCCCGGGTGCATACCAAAAACATGGAGCCCCAAGGAACACCAAGGAAAAGGGAATTCTCTTGCAAGAAAATCTATCTTGTATCATCAACAAGCTTTTTTATTATGTTTTATATGATCATAACGTGGGAGCTTTCACTCAACCGCCGAGACCCTCGGACCGCTTATTGTTTCAAGCGTTCCAAGCCGAGCACTAATGGCTACCTCTCACATAACCGACGCGCCATCCATATCTATGGGTGTAGTGAGCTTACCTCCATGCCGTTCGAGTTACCTCCTCTCCCGCGCACTCCGGTAGCTCCACGATCCAAGTGCAAGCTTCAAGCAAGCTCCATCCTCAAGCTCCACGCTCCAAGCTCCATTGCAGCGAGCAAGACAAGAGAAGAGAAGAGAAGAGAAGAAGAGAGGAGAAGATGGAGAGCTTCTCCTCCTTGGTCCCTCACCCTCACACACTCACTCCCTCACACTCTCACACTCCCTCTCTCAAGCATAAGCTCAAGCAAGCAAGAACAAGAAGAAGAAGAAGAAGAAGAGAGCTACTTTTGGCCACACACAAGAATGAGCTTCTCATTCACTTTTCAACTTTATATACAAAACCCTAAATCCCTTTTGGGCGCTCATCCCCTTTTCCCCTTTTTACATGGCCGGTCGTAGCCTAGGCCCTTTTTCCCATTGTCCTTCTATTTTTCTAGATTCCTTTCCACCGCCCGTCTCCATTTACAAATTGCATGGGTGAGAGCCCGGCGCTCTTTTACAAGATTTCAGGGTGCGCCTTTTTATTTTAAAGTGTGCATTTTTCCTTTTGCCTTTGCCTTGGACTTTTAAGGTTGCCCTTGCACTTTTGGCCTTTTCTCCTCTTCTTTCTTTAGTCTGGCTACCTTTTTTCCTCCTTTGCCCTGCGTCTTTTCCACCTCCTTTTGCTTTCTTTGTGTTGGGGTTAACATTACCCCCCTCCTAGACGAGTGCCAGTCCCATGGCACTCACCGTCGTAGGTAGCAGGTTGTAGCATGCACCGAAGACGTGGGTGACAAGGACGCCTGTGGTTTCCATGGAGGAGTGTTGGTGGTGGTGTGATAGAAGGTCCTGGGGGCCTGTTGGTGGCCAAGGTGGCTGGTGGAAGGTTGTTGGAGTTGGCGGTAGGGCTATTTTGTGTTGGGGATTGCATTGATGGCCAGCACAAGTGTTGGTTTGTTGGGGATTCTGCACATGACGATTCTTTGTGGGCTTGTCGGATGGTAAGGGATAAGCATTCAAAGTTGGGTGTTGATGAAGATCAAATGACACTTTCGTTGGAGTCTTCAACACCTGCAATTTGAAAACCTCTCGTGTGGTCTCTCCCTAAGGGGTAGTGCTAGTCTTCTTATTGTGCACAAGACATATTTGATTAGTTTGGGAGACAGGTCAAACTCTAAGCAAGCTGAGAGTATTGTCTTGCACTTGAGGACCCAAACTGTGTATATACTTCGGTGCAGATATTATGTAAGTGCCCGTGCATACTTAGATATTACGTAGTTAGAAGACCGTGGGCTAGTTTCTCGTAACAATGTGTGGATGAAGCAGAGTTATCCATGTTGAGAAGAAGTACACATGAAGGTATATGAGACATCCTTTGCATTGTGACTGCACAACATAGCATAATTGAATACAGGGACACCGCACTTTCGGTAGCTGGAAGCTATTGGACTTGCTTGATGATGACGGTGTACATTTCATGGCCAATCGTGCGACGTTTACCACAATTGATTGCAATGGTACTAAGGCAGAGTGCAAGAGAGAATTGTGCAAGTGGGTTAGGGTGACAGGTCTAACCATAGGCGAGACAAGCTCCCTAGGTATGTCCTGCCCTTGATGTGCCCTAAACAATTATGGGTGATGTTAAAGGGCTAGGGGACTAGGGACGGAGCCAGTCGATCAAGGTCACTGGACGTACCTAATTTGAGGACCCCTAGGTGCTGTGCTGTGATTGTGGGTGGTCCTTTTCGTTCGTTTCTTTTCTTTTTTTCTCTCTCTCTCTTTTTTGTTTGTTTTCATTTTTTTTGTTTTTTCTTGTGTTTTTTCTTTCTTTCTTTCTTTTTCTTTCTCCTCTCTTTTTTTTTTTTGACTTGCCTAAGTACAACCATTGCAATAGGTTGAGGCTATCAGCCTTTCAGTGGGTTGGAAAATGTCAAGTTCGAAGGCTCAAGAAATGGATATTACAGTGATGATTGTGCCCTAGCCTCGTTGTTAGAGAAGCAGTTGTTGAGATGGGGAGATACACTTGAGATATTGCAAACCTCCTTACGACACACGCGATGTTGGCACCTTTGACGTAACGACTGTCATGAGCCAACTATAGAGCTTGACCCAGAAAGGGAGCTTGGTCCATGAATGTGCGGTGGGCCATGCGATGTGGGTGGTCAGCAAGGGTGATTTTTGCTTTCTGCAGCGTGGCTTTGTTGCGGCTCTTTGTGGGGTCAATGGTCTTGCGGTGATCGGGCATTGAACACTTTCCCAATAGGACATGTATTATCCTGCATCCACTTGTCACTTCATGAGATTATATGCTCGCTTGTGTTAAGTGCATCAAACAAATGCAATCATGATAAGACATAACTTTTCAGAATTCGATGATGTCTATTGGGATGCCTATTTCATTGCTTGTTAAGGTCTCATGCATTAACGAGAAGTAGCGGGAATGTGTACAAGTGGGGATCTTGCCCCTTTACTCATAAAAAAAACAAAATGTTCTAGCATGCTGACTTGTCGAGCTACTTGTACATCATAGGGATTTAGTCTATAGGTACGAGGCGAGGTGAGTCCGGTTGGCTAGGTGACCAGGACGGTGCTAGTGCAGGGCTCCCGTGAGGTTGGGCAGGGAACATGTCGGCCGGGATATGAATGGTGTAGTCCAAGGCCGCGAACATTTCCAAAATGTCCTTAAACAGTTCATTAAATTCTTCCCTTTCCCGAGCTGCCCTTTCTGCCCTTGAGCATCTAGTGCCCGAGCATGCGTTGGGGGTCTGTGCAACTGGCGTTGCCACATTTTGTGTGCCTCTCTGACCATCTACTCCCCTGGCCCGCGGGTTCTTCAGCCTTCGTCCGGGGCGGTGTCGCTTAGGGCCTCACTTCTTGGCATACCTCTTGAGGGTGGGCACATAGCGCTCCGGTGGAGGGGCACATGCCACATGCTCCCGTCGTTTGTGAAGAGCGTCTTTGCATGCTAGCTGCCCTAGGCTCTCCATGTTTTCCTCGTGGGGGGGGACCTGCAAGGTGCGAACCAAGGGTTAGACCTAGATATAGGATACAATTGTTTGCATGGAAGGGATTTTAGTTCAAGCACATATAAGAAGGGGAGGGGTGAGGCATGCAGTGTTTGTCGTAAAGGGATGGCCCCCATGATGATGTTCATTTTGCCTCCATCCATTAGCCGATATTGGCTTATGCTAAGTTGTGTGGACTGGTTGTCATGGAGTGGAATAGGGCACATCCTTGAAAGGATAGACCGGAAAGGGAAGAAGGTGTATAGAGAAGGGATTACACCCTGTCTACACCATCAGAGTTGTTGGTCAAGGCTTCCTATGGCGGTCATGTGGGTTGCATGCCCTTCACTTGGAGGTGGGGATGGTCACACAGCTTTTAAATGTGTGATGAGAGGAGGACTTGAGGAGCTTAGCCTGTCAGACCCAACTCTTCTCCCTGCGCTTGACTATCGTTACTTGTGTGTGTTGATATTGTTTATACATGGTGACACAAGAATCAGTGTTTATTTATATACATAATGTCACTTCATGAGGATAAGAACCAATTGTAGAACTCGGGGTTGTACTGGAGCGTGGCACACGCATCCAGCACTCGTGGCAACTTACTTAGTACCAATAGATATTTTGCCACATCGAGCAGCATGGACCCTTGCCCAAGTCTACTGGCAACATGTAACTCCTCCTCAGTGAGAACCTTATCAAGCAGAGGGCTCTCTAGGCTAGTTCCAGCTAAGTCCGTACCCCGAATGTCAATCAACACTCGAAGGGAAATTGGTGCCACATATGTTGGGTCCCTTTGGGATCGCCATTTGGCCAATCACTCCTCAGAGACTGTCATGATCTGAGCCCCTAGTTCGGCCATTACAATGTGGTTTTCACACCAACGCTGTTCAAATTGACTTCGGCCTGCTGACATTCGCTTTAGTTGCTCTAGGTCTACGAGATTCGGTCAGCATAGCACTTCATTGAATGTGACAGTTAAGCGCAATTCGTCAGCCTCCACGTCAGGGATGAGTTGCATGCGTTCATGTAAGAGCTTGTTATAGTGCTCGTCAAGATGTTCTTGCTCTTCCCAAGATAAGGGGAATGGTAAGTATTCCTCGAGCTGCTCCTTAGGGAATGCACCCATATCCACAAGGACGTAGATACGTGCGAACACTTTGAGCTTAGCATCCAACTCAGTTAAGCATTCTGCGACACTTCTATGTTCAGCGAGGGCTTGCTGGGTTGCCATCTCATGCAAGGTTCTAGGAATTTGCCTGGGCTTTAGCATAACTGGGGGCTTAGGCCTAGATGAGAAAGATTGGTCAACGTTGGGATTGCTCATGCCCTTGGGGTTTCCATGTTTCTCTAGAGGCTTCATTGTTGCGTTATGGTTCTTCTTGGATGTGACTAGTGTGAGTTTGTCACCTTGTTGTGACCGTGTTGCATCCATTCTTGATTGGTCGATGTGGGTTCTATTGTCAGTGGATTGAGCATTGAAAGCAACTATTGATGGCAACGGCTGCTTTGATTTTTCAGAGCACATAGATGTGCCTGAGGTTTCACCGCTATTAGAAGAGACATTAATGGGTTCATTGGTGGATGGACTCGATGCTTTATTCATCGGCTCTCCAGCGCTCTTCGTCTCAATGTCCTTGGGGTCCATAACCACCTCTAGCTCTGCTGTTGTTTTCGATGTTTCCTCCTCTTTATCTTGGTCCGTGAAGGTGCATCTGTCAACGACTCAGGACCCTGGACTAGGTCAACCATTGATGTGCTTGGTTGGTCCTCAACATTCTCTTTCTCTAGTGTGTCTTTACGGGACATGGCCTTGGCCTGCTGAATAGCCTCACTAGGTTGTGAGAGCACAACTACCTCCCTTTTCAGAGAGTCTAGCCCTTCAGCCAACTCCCTTGTGTTTAACTCCTCCAGCCTAGGCTTTAGGCACTTTGAAAGTACTGGAGTTGTCAACGAGGTTGGTTGTGATGCCTCCTTCATAGGTAAATCACTAAGGACACATTCCACAAGGGGCATGGTCATGACCAAGGGCTGTGACTGTCGTGATTTCTGATTGGAAGTAGTGGTAGCTAGTTTAGTGGGCTGGCTACCCTTGGTGGATTGCGATGTCGAGTCCCTAAGGCGATCGGAAGTGGCTGTGTCTTTTGTTGCCCTTTGAGCACTCATTTGTGCAGATCAAGCATGAGTTGATCTAGTCACATCAGGTTGCTTAGGCATATCCTCGGGCCGAGAGCTACAGATGGTGTCATGTCCCACCTCTTGGACATTTGGAAGCTTAGATGGAGATAGAGATTGGAGTTGAGAGGTTGCCATTGACGACCGCTGTTGTGCTTCCTATGTCCGTTTGGAAAAAGAGGATGTAGGAGATCGGGGGCTCTTGGGTGGACTTGGCAGCACTGGCTGAATGATTTGCTCGTGGCTATTAGATGATTTTGCTATTTTCTCTGTTGAGCATTTACCCTTGCCATGAGCAATGTTGTGCCTATGATGCCTGCTATCCTCTTGGGGAATCAAAGGCTCCTTGGGCACTAGTGACTTTTGCATATCCTCAACGACTACACCTGATGTTTGCTTGTCAAGCAAGCTAGGTTGAGGATCTACCCTCCAATTGGTCCCATTGGGTTTCTTGATTTCGACCATGAGGGGCTCGGTCACTCCATTGTTTTTTACTTGAGCCTTGGTTTTTCGTTTAGATGTCCTCCTACGCTTCTTTGCTTTTGATGCACTCTGGCCTTCAGCTGATAGAGGCGGTTTATTAGGGGGTTTTGGTACCCAAATCCATCGATTACCTGCATAATACCCTTGAGCACGTAGCAAGGCTTTGGATATCCATCGCGGCGCTGTGCTGACCCTCCATCGATGCCTGCGTCTATAAGGCTTGGGCTTCTTTTGGGGTCTTCTACGATATTTGTAAGTCCAAAGCCCATCCTTGGCATTGTCTCTTGACCTTCTTGGTTCAGGCATGGCCTCACTCAGTGGCTCTCGTTGTTCGACCTGTGCTTGTATTAACTCTTCCAACAAGTCCTTGCTCTCGTTAATGGGCTTGACTGTTACGTCAGCACTTTCCTTGCCTTTCCCTTGAGGTTTGCTGAGGTCACCCTTGCTAAAGGTCGTGACTATCCTCACACCCGTTAGTGTCAAGTGTATCCTCTGTGCTACATAGTCAGCCTCACACTTGGTCGCCTTTTTGAAGGGCCTTCCTAGGAGGGTTTCTTTCCCGCAGCTAGCACTATTTGGAGGAACATGAAATAGGATAGGCAAGCTTTCCGTTTCAATTGTCGCAAGGATTTTGCACTTCCCTATGAGTGCTTATGGGTGTCCCCCATAAGGGCTAAGAGTTGCACTAGTCGGTGTGAGATCTGGTTGGCCTAGTAGGGTCCATGATTCATAGGTCAAGATATTAAAATCTGCTCCTTCATCAATTAGAGCATCAATAGTATGCTCTCTTTTCGCGGTGAGTTTGACCCTAAGATAAGCAGGTGGTACTATGTCTTCATCTTCCGGGTCTTGGCTTGTAAATTTAAGCCTTCTGACAAATGCCCTTGAGTTCTCAACTGCACGACCAGATGTGGATTCTCCACTGATGTCTTGTGTCGTCTGTGCAGTGTTCCTCAAGGTACATCTCTTGTCAGCACTGTCATATCTAGTCATTCTCGCTATTGTAGCTTGATGTTGTTGCTTTCTGCTTTGACTAGATGCATCCCGAATACAACACGTATGTGTTTTTGCAGTGTGGCATTTTTGCCCTTGTTGGCTAGATGGGCCCATTCAGGTTCTAGGGTCTCTGTTGTCTCTATTTGGGTATGGGCTTTTGGTTGCTCTTTTTTAAGTGAGAATCCATGCTCGTGTAGAGCCATTACTATACTAGGGTCTGTTTTGGAGGACCTGTCATGGTCCGTGTTTTCTCTCAAACCTACTTGGGGGAGGTGCGGAGGGGGCAGAGCCCCCTCTGTGGGGGTCCGGGGGGGGGGGCAATCCCCCTGACCCGCAGGGCCGTTACGGTAAAAACCATGCACAATTTGGAGGACCATTTATAGCCAAATTTTAAACTACTTGCTCTAAGTTTCAGCCTAGTAATGGATCTGTGATGTGCCTTTAGCTCTACGTGGTCTTTGGGGTCAACTTTGGGGTTTAAATGCGTCAGAATTTGTGTTTCAAGATACCTGTCCGATTTTGGCAGTTTTTGGTCCGATTCTAAGATGTCCGATTTTCAGGAGTCCGATTATCAGAATCGGACATTCTTTTTGGGTTGGTCCGATCGGCCTAGTGGTCCGATTTTGGCCACGTCCGATTTTGGGAGTCGGATCAAAAAGTGGTCTGATTTTCAAAGTGGTCCGATTCTAGGAATCAGATCGGACAGGGTGGTCCGATTCTGGCTGGACTAATCCGATTCTGGATGGTCCAAGTGTCCGAGTCGAACGGGTTGGTTCGAATCTGAGTGGTCCGAGTGCCATGTGGCATGTCCGATCGCGGGCTATCCGATTCTGGGAATCGGACCAGACTGGTCCGACTCACTCTCAGTCGAACGGTCCGATTCTGGAAGTCGGACGGTCCAACTCCAAAACTCGGGTGGTCTGATTCCGGGAATCGACCACTGTGAGTTGGTCCGATTGTGTCGGCGGCGGGCGCGATTCCCGCACGTTTGAGCCGCGATTCCGGCGCGTTTGACCCCTCCTTACTATCTACTGCACACAATCACCACAGACTTCCTAGAACTGATTAGAGCACTTAATGGAGAACACCAGACCCACCTGGAGCAGCAGGAATCGCTGGCGCCTAGAAATCGGGGTAGCGCTTCCTCGTCATGTGAACCAGAAGCTCTCTCTCTCTCTCTCTCTCTCTCTCTCTCTCTCTCTCTCTCTCTCTCTCTCTCTCTCTCTCTCTCTCTCTCTCTCTCTCTCTCTCTCTCTCTCTCTCTCTCTCTCTCTCTCTCTCACACACACAAGGCCAACCAAGGAAATGTGGTCTGTCTTGGCCTCCCAGGCCTCTTAAGGTCCTTTCCTAGCGTTGCAGAACCTTACAACTAGTTCCATATCCTTCTCTCACCCAGAAACTTGAATCTGGTCCCCTGTTTCCCTGTTTTAGCCTGTTATACAGCAACAGAAAACCCTACTGTTTGCTTGTTTTTTCTTTATTTTTTCCTATCCTAAATGCATCCAAATCACAAAATAAATATCTACACTACTCCATTCCACAACATAAATCTCAAGAAAGCAAAAAAACCTACTTGCCAAGGAGATCGAAGACCCTCTTCAACCCCCTCGCTTCCTACCTATCTACCTCAAGCACCGGTTCGGGGAAAACCCTACTCCAATGCTCGATTCGAAGCGCGCAAGCGCTCAAGGCTTGAATCTGTTGGTCCTGGCAACGAAACCAAAATGTGGGAGCTTTCACTCAACTACCGAGACCCTCGGACCGCTTTCACTCAACCGCCAAGACCCTCAGACCGCTTATTGTTTCAAGCATTCCAAGCCGAGTACTAATGGCTACCTCTCACATAACCGACGTGCCATCCATATCTACGGGTGTAGTGAGCTTACCTCCATGCCGTTCGAGTTACCTCCTCTCCCGCGCACTCTGGTAGCTCCACGATCCAAGTGCAAGCTTCAAGCAAGCTCCATCCTCAAGCTCCACACTCCAAGCTCCATTGCAGCGAGCAAGACAAGAGAAGAGAAGAGAAGAGAAGAAGAGAGGAGAAGATGGAGAGCTTCTCCTCCTTGGTCCCTCACCCTCACACACTCACTCCCTCACACTCTCACACTCCCTCTCTCAAGCACAAGCTCAAGCAAGTAAGAACAAGAAGAAGAAGAAGAAGAAGAGAGCTACTTTTGGCCACACACAAGAATGAGCTTCTCATTCACTTTTCAACTTTATATACAAAACCCTAAATCCCTTTTGGGCGCTCATCCCCTTTTTCCCTTTTTACATGGCCGGTCGTAGCCTAGGCCCTTTTTCCCATTGTCCTTCTATTTTCCTAGATTCCTTTCCACCGCCCGTCTCCATTTACAAATTGCACAGGTGAGAGCCCGGCGCTCTTTTACAAGATTTCAGGGTGCACCTTTTTATTTTAAAGTGTGCCTTTTCCCTTTTGCCTTTGCCTTGGACTTTTAAGGTTGCCCTTGCACTTTTGGCCTTTTCTCCTCTTCTTTCTTCAATGTGGCTACCCTTTTTTCGCCTTTGCCCTGCGTCTTTTCCAGTTCCTTTTTCTTTCTTCGTGTTGGGGTTAACACATAATGAAGAAAAGAACACCATGCATAACAAATCTTCATGCAGCATCATGTAGATCTCCCACAGATTTGATAGAATCAACCATATTCTTCAATATCTTCACAAAATCCATCAATATAATAAAGAAAGCAAAGGAATACACCATCTTTGAATGGAAATACATCACATAGTATTCATCTTCAATGTCTTCATAATCTTCTCTCTCAATCTCTCATATACAATCACTCTGTTTTGATAGATTTAACTATCTCTGACTCTCTCTCTCTCTCTCTCTCCATCAATAGTACATCATATCCTCACTACAATCTCTCATAATCACTCAAAATAATCCTTCTTAGGTCGTGGATACTCCTCCCAAGAGGTATGTCTGATATGAAAAGTCACCAAAGCCACTACAGTGTCCTTTCATAGCTCACTAATGTCACTTCACTCCAGTCTTCACTTGAGTCTTCAGTAGCTACTTCTTTCACTTCTTTTAGCTCTTTTACACTTGTATTCACCTCTTTCCAAGGTTAGAAAACTTTCCCAATCTACACTCTCATCCAATAGAACACATACAGAAGCATACAGAACAGTCACAGTACAGTACCAGAACAGCTACAGAACAGTTACAGTACAGTTACAGTACAGAGACAGAGGCTCTCCAGAAGACCTACAGAAGGTCATCAAAACCTCATAACTCATACTCAAACCATCCCAGACTCTCAAAAACTATTCAATAAACTTTCACAAGATCCCAATCTTCATCAATCATCAATCCATCCCTCCTTACAGAAGACAATCAGAACAAAACAGAAGCTATATTGAAGGTATACAGAACCAATCATAACCTATCAAAACATCACATCTCTACTAAAAAACATCATGAACTTCCAAAACATAATCAATATCATCCAAAACACTCTCAAACCACTTCCAAACCAATCAATCATCTCATAAAATCAACCATTCAGCTCTCAAAAACAACAAAAAATCAGCCAAAAAACAAGTCGTTTCAACACTCAACAAAGTTGCATGAAACTTGCTCCAATGTGTGAAAAATGAAAAGGTTTTTGGGTGCATGTGTTTTCTATCTCATATGGATTCCTCACTTTGCACATGTGGCTAATGACCTCTATCAGCCACATTCAAGAAGGGAAAGAGGTTCTATTGGGAAAAGAAGCATACTAAAGCAATGAGGAAATGTGTATGCCACCATCAAATTTGGTATGAAGGTACTTAGTGAGAGGTAAATATGATATTCACAAGTGAAGCATAAACTTTGGGGCATTGTAATAGCCTTTAAATGTGATAAGGAGTATTTTATGGGTGCTTTAAACCCAACAAATTTTCCTTCAACTACTATCAAGGCCTTACAAGAGATCCACCCAAGCTCGTAGGGAGTAAGCTCATCCTGGAATACCCAAGGAATTACAAGATGAGCCCCCTTGGCTCCTTGATGCCTCCTAGCTAAATAGCAAGTCCTATGAAGAGATCTCTTACATTCGGTGCTAGTCATAGCATCAAGAGTGGTAGTCCAACTCCTCAGTGAAGAGCTAGTGCAACTAATATTGGAAGAGATCTAGTGCACACATCCAAGAGTTAACCTATTTTGGATAAACTATTTTTTAGAATCCATAAATAGTGCAAAAATACATTTCAAAATGCGACAAGATGCATGATAAGTATACTTGTGCACAAGTGCTTGTCTGAGCTTCAAATTTACAAACATAGGTTTCACTTAACTGAAGTCATGGTTCTTGATCTTGGATCTTAGGTTTTTGCTTATGAGATAACTTTGATTGATCTATCTCATTCCGAATCTAGGTGACAAGACAATGGCATTGAAGATTTTTTTTAAGAAAATTCAAGAATCTAGGTATAACTAAATTATCTTTTTGTTTCAATTCCATCAAGTTCCCTTGCTGAACAATTCTCTTGCAAAAGGCTTGATGTTTTCTTGATCCTTGCTAATTTTAGAGAGTAATCTCTCCTAATGACAAACTCATTTTTATAAGATAATTAGGATAGTTTTTAACCAACTTTCCTAGTTATCTAAAAATTTCTTCCCAAAAACAATAGTTACTTCTTATATTCAATGAATCAACCATTTTATCATCACAATTATTAACATCTAGTAGCTTAGAAAGTTTGAAAACACAATCTAGGTATCATCACAAAGAGGGATTACCCTATTGGGATTTCTTACTAAGCACTGTTATTTTTCGTCCATATACTTAATTCTCAAGGTATCGATAAGGATCTTGGGTATGGAATAGTTGTGATCTATGTTTCTACCATTATTTAACTAGTATTTCTCTTATTATTGTATCAAAAATACTTTCCAAAATTACAAGGAAAGCACCTAATTTGAGTTGGCATGATGGGAACATTGCTTGTACATCCTATCTCTTGCCTAGCTCCAATGTTCCTTCATTTTGGGGCCATCTTGCTAGCACATTTCTTGTTTTCCTTCTTCTTTGGTCTTTGTCAATTTTGCACTTACTCGAGTCAATGCTCATTGAGGTAAAAGAATAATCCCAAAGAAAGTACAGGTTTTGGTTAAGAAGAAGTTTCGGCTTATGAGGGGTAAGCTTGGGTAGAAAGAGAAAAGAGGAAATATGATGATGGATATTGGAATATGATGGATATTGGAGGGTTTTGTGTAATTTTTAGATAACTTTTAGATAGAGAATAGGATATGTAACAACAATATAGGTAGTGATGATAGGGAATAGAGAGGGGTTAATATAGGAAGTTGAGGTTATTTTGGAGTAGACAATTGGAGTGAGTAGTTCTTTGTGGGTAGGGTAATTTGCAAAGAGGAGCATGAGATGAAGCAATTTGGTACTCGTGCGTTGAATACAATCCTTTTCAATCTCTCACTTTCTCTCCTCTTTATCTCCCTTCTCTCTCTAATACACTCTCCTCTCTATCTCTCTCTCTTACTCTTCATCTCTATACCTCTCTCCCTCTACAATTATTCTCTCTCTCTCTCTCTCTCTCTCTCTCTCTCTCTCTCTCTCTCTCTCTCTCTCTCTCTCTCTCTCTCTCTCTCTCTCTCTCTCTCTCTCTCTCTCTCTCTCTCTCTCTCTCTCTCTCTCTCTCTCTCTCTCTCTCTCTCTCTCTCTCTCTCTCTCTCTCTCTCTCTCTCTCTCTCTCTCTCTCTCTCTCTCTCTCTCTCTCTCTCTCTCTTAGCAATTTAAAATTTTCACATAGCCTTAAAGCCTTCATAGCTAAGGCTTATATAGATCTTAGCTAACTTCTCTACTTGACATGCTTTTAGATTCATGTCTCATTTTTTCTCGTGCTTTATAGCTGGTACTATGCTGTCTTTTCTTTGTCACAATCAATGGGAATAATTTGTTGAGAATAGCAAATGATGCTTGATATGTATGCTCACAAAGGCTGAATGTGTGCCCAAAAGAGGCTTGCCCATAAGTGGCTTTGTATGAGCAAGATGACAAGATGTATGCTCTAGAAACTCTAGGAAGAAATGTCCAAAATCTGATAAGCACAGAAAGGAAAGATGTGCTATCCCAAAAGCTATATAAGTTGTACTTGACACTCATTTCATAATGCAATAGTACTATCATTCTGTATCACTCAAGATTGTGTTTATGAGTCCAAGTTAATCTATCTTGGAACCTAATTCACTTGAGTTACAATTCTTTATCTCAATCATGTTTTATGTTTATAACCTCCGTCTGTCATAGCTAGCATAGCTCTAGATCCGTGTTTCTCAACATGGTATCAGAGCCATGGTGAGCTATGATTAGCTTCATTAGATTATAGTCCTTCTTTAGCCCTATTTTATTATGAATGGATAGTAGGAGATGAATCTACCTTAAGGCCTCTACCATATCCATACCTTAGCCTTATTCTTCATCTCATATCCTTCTCTTCACTTAAAATCAGCCTCGTCTCTTCTCTTTGTGGGCCTTCTCCCAACACTACTTCCACATAAGATCTGCACATTCCACTAATCTGATATTCGCATTGGAAGTTCTCCAATTGCCTAATCTAGCCTGACACATCAGGCATCAGTTCCCTTGAGGCCTCATTATCTTAAGAAGAAGAAGAAGAAGAACTATAACCATTCATTAACCAAGAAGAACGGCAGAGTTTCAGGAGAAGCTTAGTCAATTAAGAGAAGTGGCAATAGAAGCGGAGAAGCAAATAAGGAAGAGAAAAGAAAGGGAGCACCATAGCATCATCCTGCTTGGCTGCCCCATTCAAGAGCCTGGAGTCTCGCCTCTCATCGCTTGTGTGTGCATTTCCTATCCTCATCACAGAGAAGCTTCCAGATCTACAGTTTGCCAGATCTTCCCTATGATTATGATGCCCTCGAGCCTTACATCAGTGGGCAGATTATGGAGCTTCACCATAGCAAGCACCATGAGACTTACATCACCAACTTCAATGTTGCCTTGAGTGGAAGAAGAGCTCAAAAGCTATCTGTCTGTGTTGTTGCTCCCGTTCAACATTCACGATCTGTGACGATATGGAAAACAGTGCTGCCTAAAGTACCTCGCCACTTGTAGCTTGTGACATCATCTTCATTTCGTTTTTTCCATAATTTCAATTTTTTCCTAAAGTCTAAGCTTTAGGTTGAAAAAGGCCCTAACTCAATCAAGCTCCTTTCAAACTACAAACTAGCTCTTTCATTAAACCTCATTCTTCACACCTTCTCTCCCATCCATTCTCATTAACTTGATTTGAAAACTTGTTTGCTTCTAATCTCTTTCACTCTACTCCATCAAGTGCCTTTTGACATTAACATTGTGTACCTTTTCAATATTTGTGAAGCACCTTGCACGAGGGATTATACATTGTCCAAGTATACTCGCAGTAAGACCTTCCCACATTTGACATGATTTGTTTGCACCATCGCATGTGTCCAGCTTCAAAAGAAAATCCAATGCCATGTCAAGCCCTTTCAGTGATTGTCTATACATTAAGCCAAATAAAATCCAAAAATTCATGTATCTCGAAATTCATCTCATGTATGAGAGTTTGTCAAACCAAGTTCATGTACCTATTAGTGTGTTCACTTGTAAAAGCATGAAGCAAAACGATCATATAAGAAGAATAATGCAAAAAGAGAAATACCACGCACCAATAAAAGGGATAGGAAGCACAACGAAGAAAAAGAGCATGAAGACAAAGAAGACCCAGAAAGTCAAAGAATGCCAAAGAAGCATGAAGAAGAAGAAGATACTTTCCACTACTACAAACAAAATATTTTGCAAAAAAATCCATCATGGATCATGTTTTCCCAAAGTGGATATTTCCCATAGTGGATCTCTTATTCCCTTAGTGGATTTGCTTCCCATAGTGGATGTAACAAACCCTACCACAAAAATGTAAAGTTTCAAGCTTGATCCTGACTAAGGCTACCAAAGAGCTAGTCTCCTAGTCCATGTCCGCATGTAGGGGGGGCAAATACCAATAGGGGTAGGAACTCATCATTTGAGGGGGGTGTTGAGCATAGCAAATGTTGCTTGATATGTATGCTCATAGAGGCTAAATGTATACCTAAAAGAGGCTTTCCCTTAAGCGGCTTTGTATGGGAGAGATGACAAGATGTATGCTCTAGAAACTCTAGGAAGGCATGTCCAAAATCCCATAATCACAGAAAGGAAAAGATGTGATATCCCAAAAGCTATATAAGTTGTACTTGACACTCATTTCATAATGCAATAGTACTATCATTCTGTATCACTCAAGATTGTGTTTATGAGTCCAAGTTAATCTATCTTGGAACCTAATTCACTTGAGTTACAATTCTTTATCTCAATCATGTTTTATGTTTATAACCTCCATCCGCCATAGCTAGCATAGCTCTAGATGCATGTTTCTTAACATAATTTGTGCAAATCGTGATCTATAGGAGGCAAATATAATTGCTTTTGAGACTTCATGCAAGTGCGAGATTTTTGTCACGACTAACAATGTCAACATCCATGACTTCATATAAGATGACGACTATAATGATGATGTGGCTATCTCTGACCATTTAAAAAGCTTAAAAGATTATTATTAAAATTTTAAGACTAAGGTTCATTACATCCTGTCTACCTTAGAGGAATCAAGATGCCCTCAACTCGAGAGAAACTAGGGATATTGTTTAGATAGAGCTTCTCATCAATCTAAGTGACATCCCCTTCATAATAATGCTTCCACTGTAGGTATTTCCTTGAAGTTCTACTTATAAGGATTCTCTCCTTTATTTCAATCATTCTAATGAAGAAAAACCTTGGTAAGCTTTTGTGTAACACATTGTGACTCTTTTAACACACTAAATAATTTTATTGCAACATCATCATAAGTAAGATCAACATGTGTAATGGGTCTAAACATGTTGTCATAAGATATAAAAACATTACTACCTCCATTGATGTGGCAAGTGATAAGCTTGATGGTATCAAATATCACTATTAACACCATACTTTCCCACAAAACTAGGATGATCATAGGATGAATACTCTCCATAAAGTTTTACTTTGGCCAATCATCCAAATGCGACATGAGGCACATGTTCTAACCCTCTTTTAAAGGACCATGGTAACTCATGTAATAAGAAAAAAACTTGAAATAAATTCAATAATGAGTATATAATTTCTAAATGTTGTCTATTTTTCTTACATTGAAATATTGATACACGCTTATTTCAAACCATTTCTAAATCAAATGTTCATATTGATGATTGATTATAGAGCATATAACCTTCATCTAAAAATAATATTTCTCACCCATTAAGGTCATATTATTACATTATTTAGCCATGCCATACTCAAATTTCAAATAATCACTATACATTGCATCCAACTTTTTTGTATTATGAGAAAACTTTTCTGATGTGATATTTGTTATTTTAAACACACACATTATTGCATGAATGATGGTGGCTTGCTATCATGTCAATATCAACAATGAGATTAAACTTTAAGTTTAGATGAAAGGAAGTGGAAAAGTAATAGGTTCCATAAAAATATATGTTATGCTAGTCAAACTACTAATATGGTAGTATAATATCAATCGATAGAGCAAGCTATTTAATATTATGATGAGTGGGATTTATCAGCTTCTATTTAATGTTCTTCAAATAGGCATCCACTAAGTGCTCTTTTGTCACAACCATTGACCCTACTAGTGATGCTTGTTTGGTAGTCAGCTTCTATTTAATGTTCTTCGAATAGGCATCCACTAAGTGCTCTTTTGTCACAACCATTGACCCTACTATTGATGCTTGTTTGGCAATCATATAAATAATAATGAGTGAGAGTTATCTCAATCGATTTAGTGATCTTTGATTAGGCAACATATAAATAATAATGAGTGAGACTTATCTCAACCTATTTAGTGATCTTTGATTAGGCATCCATAGATTTCCCTTTGTCACAACCATAGACCCTACTAGTGATGCTTGTTTGGTAACCACATAACTAATGATGAGTGAGATTTATCTCGTTTTGTATAATTCTATTTAATTATGCATCCATGGAGTGTCCCTTTATCACAACTATTGAAAAACAATAAGTGATTTAATGTGCATTTGGTGACCATGGAACTAAAAAGATTTGAACTATCAAGCATCACAAATTATGACTTGTATGCAAAGGATTTTATCTTCTTTGTTTTGTTGGAATGAAGATGCCAACTTACTACATTGTATAGAAAAAATGATAGGAGCATGCCAAAAGAAGATGTTTGTGCTGATTTGAGGTGCATGAAAGTGAAATTAATAAGACTTTATCATTCCGTAAGGTGGCATACTTTAGAATGATTTTTATGGCATCATTATTCCTTTTGTCTTCATGTCTTTGAAACTTGCATAAAATCCTCATGTCTATCATGTTCAATAGTTCAACCATGCTTAGAATAATTGTCATGTTGTGATGGTATATGGAAGCTCAATGAAATAAATTCCAATAGTTGCAAGCATGTGACATATAGCCACTATTATAGTTTCCAAACATTAGAGAGTTCTTATATAATTTAGGATCCAATTCTAAAGTAGCCAATTTTCAACATGCAATACATTTTTCACCAACTTGACAATGTCTCAATCCTAATTTTGCAAAGTCTTCAAAAGAGGTCATAGTGAATCCTTTAATCTTATCATGTGACATATCAAAACCCTTTGTGGCTAGATTACAAGTCCTTCTATAAACTTGGATTTTGTATGATCAAAGATATGAAATTAGATTGAAAATTTAGCTCCCAAAAGGCATCCAAGTTCAAAAATGTTTAAATTAGTATTATGCATTAGTGATTCATGGCATTCATATTATAAAGATAACTTCTTTATCATATAAAATTTCCAATTGCACATATAGAGAGTGTTTGATAGTTTGATATAGTAATGCGTAACTATACATTATATGTCATAATTGGATATGACAATACCTTAATCTCATGTATTTGCTTTACAATAAGTGGTATGAGATCATACAATATTTTTAGTTGTTGGTTAATAAAGAAATATTGACTATGTGTCTTGAGAAGAATTAATTGAAATCAAATTCAAATTGTGCATGAGAAAGAATCCTAGTACATGTAGCAAAAAAAAACTATCAAATGTTTTATAAGATCGAAATTGGGAAACAAGGAGAGGAAACACAAAGTGAATCATTTGAAAGAAAGCTCTACCTAAATTATTGCTTAAAGGAGATAAGTGCCTTCATAGGGTAAAAACTTCCAAAGGGATCCATTTAACAATGGACCAAAATCTCATGGTATGAATAATTAAATCGACATCTATTTGCTTAGGCTAACAGCTACTCTTGTACATCACAATGCTTGGATATTTAATGTTTATGGCCAAAAGTTGCCATGACTCATGTAAGAAGAGCTTGAAGTACATAGAGAAGAATTTTTGTAGAAGGTGTTGGTATGAGACAACAAAAATTGTAGTAGATTATGACCATGGCATAAAAACTTGAGCCCAAACCATATATAGTATGTACATCAACATATAGACCAAGAACGAATTCTATAGCTGTGTATAAACCCAAATATTTTCAGCTCGTATGCATTAGAGTCACCCACATGAGTTTAGACAATAAACAATGTGTCTATGGCTCAAAAAAATTCTTGTACATTCATGAGAATAGCTCCAAACCTATGTGGCCCATATAAACATTTAAACCCCTATTCTAGGTTCCTAAAGTAATATTATTTCAGCTTGAAACATCAATATTGCCTCTTGTAATAGTAGTAAAGCAAGATACATCAAAACAATCTACAATAGCCCTCTATTCAAAACAACCAAGAGCAATCTTCATACATAAAATAGTGAGAGATCTCTCTGAACAGTGGTAGTCTACATGAAATCCTTACTCAAATAGTTCACACCATTGATAATATTCATGCATGGACCCAAAACGACACAAATGTTGCAAGATATTGCCTTGCTTTTCTTAGCACAACACACAATTAATATTTAGTAAGCAATATACTTTTTTCCGCTCTTCTAGTCCATGATTTGTTCCCAGAAAAGGTGCCATGTGCATGCCCAAAAATTACAATGAAAATCATAGAGGTTGTCTTGCTCTTCATCCACAAATTAATCTTGGTGTAAATCATGCCTTGGGTCCCCAAAACATTCCACTTTACACCTAGGAATAGGCCCACATGACTTGTCTCTATAGTTGAGGTGTGAATCAAACCCAAAACTTGGTGACATATGGCTATAGAGTATATGCATTCAACATGTAGGCATGCAAGTCCAATCCCATAGGCATATCATTCAGATAATATTGCTATTTGACTTTCTTAGAGTTTTCAATAATTGGACATGCATCCACATGACATCCACCCCCTCCAAACATGCAAATCCTCAGAGTGTGTGCCACATCTCTCAATCTTTGATAGGTTCAAAATTGTCTTATTTATCTTATTTATCATCCTCTTCTATGTTGTCATGTGAGTAGTCTCAATGTCATGTTCATTCTCTTCATGGGTCATAGAATCCCTTTTTTTCAACAACTTGATCCTCTTTCCAAATGCAAGAAACTTCAATTCTATCCATAAGGACCAAACCATTTCTTTGAAACCTTTGTAACAATGATATGCTGATTATCCAATCTACTATCATATATGAGCACCTAGTCTCCTTCTTCTATAGCTCTTGATTTAAGGTTATGCTTCTTATTAGACGTGTCTTTATTATTTAGTCTAGCTTCCTTGAGTCTTTTAACTGTAAGCTCTAAATCCCTAGACCTTCTTTCTGACTTTCAAATCCATAAACCTAGCTTCCTTGTGTCCTTTAACTACAAGCTCTAAATCCCTAGACCTTCTTTCTAACTTTCAAATCCATAAACCTAGCAACCCTTCTGTATTCATTCCTTCTTCTCATGGTAGTGCATTCCATTAGCAAGCCACTTTCTCTATTTGGATGATCAGCTTCTACTCATACATCAACTTTGTGGGAATATAGCCTATAATAGCACTATGAATAGATACTTCAAGTACAACTATCTGGACCTAAAACAAGCCGAACACTGGCTCTAGGGCTTTAGCCAAGCCGCCTATGCTCACCAAACCACCCTCACGGCCTCGCAAAGCTAGGAGCATCAAGTAGCTATACACTACTCTAAATAAATAACCTATTTATATCGATTGCAATCTAATGGTTCCTCTTTCCAACTCCAATAGAGGGAGTATCCAAACTTAAAGGTAATCAACACCTCGATTCACATAAATAAAGAGCTCCCTCCAACAGAATCTTGTGGCTCCTACGGCTCTCCTACTTCCTAGGGATTGGCCCCAAGATGCGCCGACTTACTCATAGAATATGAATGTAATAGAGTCCTCTCATAATATAAACTATAAGGATCCAAGAGACTGTATATATTCCTCACTTAATTAGTTTCCCCAAGATATCACACTACCCTACAACAAAGAGAAATCTTACACTCTCAACGTTGGTCGTCACCTAGACATACAATTGCCATGCATCCAATAATTTATATTTTGATACTATATTTAGATTACATATGCAAAGTGTATGACATTTTATACTAAAATAACTTAATTAAAAATTAGCCAACATAAAGTGCACAAACAGCCTTTTCATGATTTCCTTCTACTAACATCATGATGTGTTGCTAAGAAACAGCACCGAGCTCACCCATGCTACTGAACCTCTTAAAACTTATGTGAACCACAATTTATATGCTAAGATATGCAAAGAAATCAACAACTTAATCAAATATCTTTCCATTTCAACCCCATGCACCCTACCGTTTATGGTTTCTTGCTTGCACAAATGTAGGGAGATTTCATAATAATTTTCCATAGAAACGAGCCCTAAAGTACGCACTTTTATATATAAATAGAGGAAAACTGAGGCAAATCATCATGCTCCACATTCATTATATATTCACAAACATTCGCCTAATTTTTCATACTTTTCAATGTGCAAAAATTATTTTTTCCTTTATTTTATTATTTTCATGAATTTTATTATTTATTTTAACATAAATTAATGATTTTTTGTATTTTCTAATTTACAAGACTTATGTGAAGTGTGATCCATTAGAAATATTTATTTTCATGCCATATGAACATCATTTGATCTCAAAAATCCAAAAACAATGCTATTTTTCATTAAATCGTGTATTTCAAGTTTTGCGACTTCATTGTTTTCAATATGTGAGAAGCAAAACAAATGTGTATTTCAAGTTTTGCAACTTTATTGTTTTCATTAAATCGTGTATTTCAAGTTTTGCGACTTTATTGTTTTCAATATGTGAGAAGCAAAACAAATGAATTTTTGAAATTATAGACATCTACAAACATATTTCAATCATTTTCAACCATCTTTCCATCATATGCATTAACAATTCATTATAAAAATTAAATTAAGATTGCTTAATCAAAACTTAGTCGAAAAATTGCATACAGTCTCTTTTTTTTAGGAAATGGAGCCATTGACACAATTTTCCAATTGTTGATATATTCAAATTACCCAATCTACAAGCCATTACGCTTTCAAACCATTTTCCATCACTGATTCGCTAAATCAACCCTCCCTCTCTCTCACTCTCTCTCTTATAAATAGCCATATGAACACGGAACAAAGGGGAGAGAGAAACAAGAGAAAAAGATTGAATTTTGATCTTACTGGTTACTACATCGTTCTTCGTGAGGATCGTAGCAATGGAGAGTGAAAAAATGATAAATCTCAAGTCCAAGAGGGTGAGGCTAATCATGACAATTCAAAAAAAAACAATTTTTTATAGGGAGGAAAGGGCCGCCCCATCTCGTGAGCCTTTTGTGCTTTTCCTTTCTTAGTTATGGTTTAAATTGCACCTCTAACTTATCTAGTTCAATTTTTGGCTTTTCACACTTGCTCGAAGTGATTCCATCCTAGTTGGAGGAGCAAACGGTCTTGGAATTGCAATCCGACACTAGACATGCGGCTTTCTGGCATCAAAATCTATCATTTGGCCTCCATCACATGCTTCAAAACTTTGCAACCATTAAATGGACTTTGATTGATGAACAAACACTTGTGTTGAATTTTTGCCATCGAAATGCATCTAGGAAAACTCCAACTCCTAGATTCGTAACTGTTTCATTTTGCAACAAAAATACCTTTTTTACAAGTCTTCGGCTTCTTTTGCAGTTTAATTTTTGGCTTTAAAATCTGCTCTCATTGGCAACCACAGGATAGGATGACTCAACCCACCAAACCCATGGATTGATTTGCATAATAGAAACCATAAAGAGCATCAAGCTATTACAAAGAAGAATACATAACAAAAAACAACACAACTCTCACTCTACCCCCTAACAAAATCAAAGCATGAAGTCCGCGAGGGATAGGCCAAGCGTAATATAACAGAGATGTAGAGCTAGTCACTAACCAATTTCTTTAACATGGAACGGCTAAAAATAACTATCAAAGGAGTCATTCTAAGTGGTGGTCTAGACCTACCTGCCTAGCCTAGGACAACTAAACCAGGAATCCTACTAGGCGATAACTCTTATGGCCTAGGCCATCTATAAAAAGTCACATATTTTTCAATTTTACCACCTTATTTCTTCTTCAATATTTTATACTCAAGCATGTAAAAAGAAGAAAATTGAGCATATTGTGACCCAAGGAGAATAGGACATCAATCTCAAGTCTAGTCTCGGTACCCAAGAACCTACCAAGCTCTCACAAGATGACACTAAATTATTATTTTTCGCTCACTTTTATTTTTACTCCAACCATTCTTATTTATTTTTTTGGCTAAACGCCACCCCTAGGAAGACAAGACATTGGCCCCAGGTCTTTGACTCATCCCCAAGAACCTTCCACGCCTTCTTTATTATGGGAGCACTAGACTGTGCTCAAGAGACTAGACTAGATGCAAGATTTGTTACAAGAATTTTGATTACAAGATAACCCCACATAGGGGTACAAGGTACAATTATAACTTAACAAGATACAAAAAATCCCACAACTCGGGGACCGTAGATACAAACAACAGGACTCGATCAGATATGAAGGATCCCACTACCCAGGACTGTAGGTATGGATACAAGATATCATAATTACAAGATCTCCCTCAACGAGGATGAACAAGTTCCAAGACAATACTAGACAAGATCTTGTATTACAAGATTACAAGGTAACAAGACAACACATGAGTATAATGGAAGATAAGACAAGACTAGATACCATGACTAGAGAAGAACTAGAACTGGAACTTGAAGTTACTTACTTGGAGATCTCAACTCCTTGAGCTCCCAAGACTAGCATTGGCAAGACTAAGGAGCTCTATGGTGAGTCCCTCCTTTTATAGGTGTTAGAGGCCAGCTAAAGATCTTTTAGATTGTTCCATGATTCCATCATTGATGATGCAAGTGATCATTGCATATCTTCTAAAATGCTCTATGATGACATGGCAAGGGTGGGTTTGCATGGTTGGCTCAAAGATGACCTATTTAGGTTGTCTTCACATGGGGTGTGGATTCATATGGCATGAGTAAGAATGAATCTATACACTTGATCATGACATGTGTGTGATATCACTCCCTCCTCTAGCGGCAAGTTCCATAAGGAGTGGCTTGGCAGATTGGTCCAAGTTTCATTGGATTCCTCGCATGAAATTCTTTAACTTTGAGAGGTGCTCTTTAGAGATATTCTACAGGTTTGCAAGTGCGATCATTGATGTCATATCCTTTCTAGTGAACAAGGTATTCCAATCGACCTTGCAAGATCCTCGAGTCTTAGACATGGTCGACCTCAAATTCTTCATGATCTTCAATTTGGATGGGTGGGGTGGATTAGATCTCTCCCCTCTCAGTGGTGAGCTATGGTATGGCTTGAGTAAGCAAACATGGAAGATTGGGTGAATATTCATGGTCCTGGGAAGCTGGAGTCGGTAAGCAATTGGGTTGATCTCGGCTACGATATTAAAGGGCCCAAATCTCTGGTGGTCTAGCTTGGTGGAGGGCCTTATTGTCTGGAGGTTATGCTTAAGTAACCATACTTTATCACTAACTTTGTATGCTGGATGTTGGAGATGATGCTAGTCTACATAGTGCTTATATTGATTCCGATTCTTTTAGATTTGTTGCTTGAGTTCTTGATGTATATCTACTAGGTATTGAGCTTTATCTTGAGCAGCAAGATTCTTTACTTGATTGGAGCGATGTACATCCATTCTTGGTGGATGTTGGCCATAGTTTGCAAAGAGAAGAGTTTGTTTAGTAGATGCACGGGTACTATTTTTATAAGCAAACTCTGAAAACGAGGGTAAGAGCTCAAAGTAATCATTCTGATGGTAGTTGATGGTACATCAGAGATATTGTCCCAAGACTTGATTTACCCGTTCTATTTGACCATCAGTATGGGGATGATTGGCAGTGGATAACTTAACTTGGACTCTAAGGAGGTTGTAAAGGCTCTTCCAAAAACTAGATATGAGTTGGGGACCCCGATCGCTAATGATGCTGTCTAGGAGTCCATGTAATCTGAAAATGTATTTGGAGGAAGAGTCTAGCGATAGCTGCATCTGTGATGGTCTTGGTAGTAGGGATGAAATGTGCCATTTTTGTGAACCTATCTACCACAATAAGAATAGAGTCATATTTGTCTGATTTGGGAAGATTTGTTATGAAATCCATGGACAAAGAAGACCAGCGTCGCACTGGAATGGGCAAGGGTGGCAGGAGACCATGTGGTTTGTGACAAGGTACCTTGGCCCTCTTGTAGGTATCACATGATTTTATATGAGGACACGGGTTCTCATAACGTATTCTAGATTTTTGTGATCTGTATAGACGATAACTTTATGGGCTATACCCTCTAGATGATGATGCTAATTATCAAAGGCATCTACAATGGCAAGAAGTTCTTTGTCATGGATCTCATAGTTTATCTCTGGAGGGGAGAATTTCCTTGAGTGGAATGCCACTAGTTGGATGCATATGATCATCATCTCTATGCTAGGACGAGATGGCTCCTAAGGCATAGTCTAATATGCATCAGTCTCCAAGAAAATTTGCTTGGTAGGATCTGGATGAACTAGGATTGGGGCAGTGATGAAAGCGGTCTTCAGGGTCTAGAGGGCCTTCTCGACTTCTAGTGTCCATGAAAACTTTGAGTTTCCTGTGAATCTGGTGAGTGGTATGACTATCTTTGAGTAATCCTTGATAAATAACATGTAGAAGTTAGCAAAGCCAAGGAAACATTAGACATCGCAGACACATGTGGCTATCTTCTAGTCAAGAATAGTCTTGATCTTCTTGGGATCCATGAAGATTCCTCTCTAGGGGACATTGTACCCCAAGAATTCCACTTTTGTCTGATGGAAAGAGCACTTCTTAAGTTTTGTATATAGTTCTTTTTCTTTGAGCTTTTCCAAAACTAATTTTTACATGGTGCTCATGCCCCTTTGGATCTTTTGAGAATATCAAGATATCGTCCAAGTATATAAGTACAAAATTTTCTAGATGCTCTCGGAAGATATCATTCATCATATGTTGAAACACTACAAGAGCATTGGCGAGACCGAATGGCATAACAACATACTCGAAGTGACCATACCTTGTGGGGAAGGCTGTCTTCCATTCGTCTCCTTCTTTAATCCGTACAAGATTATAAGCCCCTCATTGATCAATCTTTGTGAAGAACGTGGCTTTTCTAAGTCATTCCAAGAGCTCTGCTATCAACGGCAAAGGGTATTGATTCTTGACGGTTATCTTATTGACTCCTCAATAATCCATAGACATTTGAAGTGACCCGTCTTTCTACTTCACAAATAGAATTGGAACTCTAGCAAGAGACTTTGACTACCTCATGAACCCCTTGGCTAAGTTCTCAATGTTCTTGCATAGTTTAGCTAGTTCATCAGGGGGGGATAGCCTGTAGATGGGTCCAAAAGGTGGTTGAGCCCCTCATGGATTTCTATAACACAATCATATGGTTTGTGTTCAGGCAAGAGACCTGCATGATTTTTTTCAAAGACATCTAGAATTCTTGCTACTAGATTGGTAGCTTGACTGACTCATCCTTACTAGATTCTTGAGCTAGTACATGATATATCATGTAGGATAGTTCCTGCCTTACTATGTGCATAAAGGCTTTGGCTCCTAGATATACCAACTTTCCTTGGTTTTTGCAAGATTGTTAACAAGAATTGTGATTGCAAGTTAATCATCATGATGACATCATCGATTATACAAGTGATGACATGGCATATCTTCTAGAAGGTTCTATGATGACATGGCAAGGTGGACTCGCATGGTTGGCTCGAGGATGTCCTATTAAGGGTGAATTCGCATGGGGTGTGGATTCATATGGCATGAGCAAGAATTAATCTGTACACTTGATCATGGCATGTCCTAACATTCACAAGGTAATGATCATCTACTCTTGGAATTTTTCTACCTCTATTTTCTTATTTTAGGGTTAGAACCCCTTTTTACACACCTTCATATTTTATGTATTAGATTTATTCATTGTTTCTTCTCTCTTTGATTTGGTAGGCTTCCCTAACTACCGACTACAACTAATAGGGATTTCTAAAAACATCTACCTAGCAAGCTAGCAAAACAGGGTCACTAGGACTACTCACAAAAATAACTCTTAGAGTCCCCAACAATGTCTTTATAGAAGGTGGACAATTGCTCAAACCTCCCCAAACACACTTAACCTAACCCTGGGACTTCATGCCTTGAATGTCGATCCCCAACAAAAGGAAATTTCCCCACATACATATACACATAAATCATAAAGTCTCTCATAAATAAAGGACATCACCTGGACTTGGCCACAAGAAGCTTCTATGGAGCAATAGGCTCTCTTCAAGTGCTCCATCAAATCTATTTAATGTAGCACTAAAATGAAAAACCATTAACCACAACCACACCAAACAAACAAATGTCCCTATTGGCCTAATGAAATTGAACCATTTCACTACAAAATAAACAACCCTCTTGGTCTAACGAAATCAAAAACTCTCTACAAGAACAAAGGGCCCTCTTGACCTAACTAAATTAACTAATAAAGTTTTGAGATGGCAAGCTCAACATGTGCGGACATTGATGATAGACCGCCTGGCTAGATGGATTCACACATCTACACTTAGCACGTCGATGGTCATTATGATCCTCATATGACCACTGACTTATCACTTATTATATTTAGTTTGTTACACCTACCTATAGCCTAGCATAGATATAGCGTGATTCGATTAGTGTAGTCAATTATGCACCATTTGACTTAATGGACCACTTTTCTTTATGTTGTACCTTATCTATACTTTGTGTACATTGTATTGTGTATGGAAGAAGAAAAAAAAACTAGCAAGAAAATGTTTTGGCCTCCATCTCTCTTCTTGTCTTCTTGAGTGAGCTTCCTCTTGTGTATACAATGTGTGGTTGGCGCAACAGCTCAAGCAAGTCCCCCCACCACGTGATTCTTGACATGGTATTAGAGCAGCACCACTGAGAGAGACTAGTTTTTTGAAGGCTAAAGTGAAAGAGAAAAGCAAGGATTTGAGCAAGCAAGCAATAAACGGTGATGAGAGAGAGGGCATGTGATGTGTGTAATTTTTTCTCACCGGAAAGGAGACGTCGATAGCCCCTTATCAAACGAAAAAAATTCTGGTGACCCATTTCTTGCGAGGGTAGCTTTTCACCCAACTGGATTTGTGGGTTTTTTTTGTCTAATAAGGGGCTGCTGGCAACTCCTTTTTGGTGGAAAAACAAATCATAGATCCAAGAATATACCCCATGAAGAGAATAGGGACCAATAGAGTACATGTGTTTTTTTTTCACCCAAGAATGAAAAAAACCCATATCCTATTTGTCCCTATTCTCCCCATGTTGTATATTCTCAGATATGTGGTTTATTTTTTCGCCAAAAGGGGTCGCCAGCATCCCCTTAATGGGCGAAAAAAACCACAAATCTTGTTGGGCCAAAATTTACTATCCAAGAATGGGTCATCGAAAAAAAGAATCGTCCAACAAGGGGTTGCCGACGACCCCTTTCTGGTGAGAAAAGTTTACACATATCACATGCTCTTCCTCTTTCCCCTCTCTTTTATCACTCTTTCTCTCTCCCCCTATTTTCTCTCTCCTTCACCTATAAAAAAACCCATCCCCCCTTTTCACATTGCAAATCGTTCCACTCTCGGTATGTGACTCTCTCTCTCTCTATCCCTCCCTCACTCTCTCTCCTTTGTATTTAAAAGGAACTCCCTCCCCCTTGCAATTCAACTTCATGTTTTCTGTCCCCTACCCTCAGTACGATTCCGTCTCTCTCTCCACACCTCTCTCTCTAACACAGTCACACATACTCTATCTCACCATTCTATCCCAAGCTTTTCCCCTCTCTCTCTCCCCCTCCCACACACACTCTCTCTCACTCACTCATTCACACACACACACACACACACACACACTCTCTCTCTCTCTCTCTCTCTCTCTCTCTCTCTCTCTCTCTCTCTCTCTCTCTCTCTCTCTCTCTCTCTCTCTCTCTCTCTCTCTCTCTCTCTCTCTCCCCACCTTCCTCCCTCTCTCTATCTCCTCTTCCTCCCCCCTCTCTCTGTCTCTCTCCCTCTCCCTCGCTCTCGCTCTCTCTCCCTGTATTTGCCTCTCACTCTCTCACTCTCTCTCTTATCCCAATGTCATCTCTTCTTAACCCCCCTCTCTCTCCCCAATGTCATCTCTCTCTCTCTCTCTCTCTCTCTCTCTCTCTCTCTCTCTCTCTCTCTCTCTCTCTCTCTCTCTCTCTCTCTCTCTCTCTCTCTCTCTCTCTCTCTCTCTCTCTCTCTCTCAATTGGTATTTCAATGGCAGGAAATTGAGGAAGCAATATATCGTAAGAAGTAACCCTAAGCCCCTCTATCATGGCCAAATCCGATTTCAAAAGACAAGATCATGTCACCCTTTACGAGGGCGATAAAAGGATTGCACAAGGTTTAGTTCGACAAACATTTCCCTCACCGAGCTTGCTCCTTGGACAAGTTAGAGTCCTTATCACCATTGTGCATCAGAGGGGTGTAAAGGCCTGTGGCAAAGGCAATACTGAGATTAACGTTGAGGACAACACAATTGTGCAATGGCCAATTGAATAGACGGTAAGTAGATCCTCTCTTGATTTTTGTTATGATTGCTCTATCTCCCCCTCTTATCCTATTTCGCATCATTATTTGCAGGAAAGAGAGCAACGATCAAACAAGACTCTCGAGGACTCTGACTTGCCTCCACAATCTAGAACAAGACGATAGCCTATTGCCACTGGCAACATGCAATTTCAAGGAGGGAGTCGCCCTCCAAGAGCGAGAGGAAGAGTAACACAAACACGATCATTGACTTCTACTGAGCTACAAGCAACCATTGTAATTGCATGTGGGAAAGGAGTGACATCAGGAGAAGGTGGGCACACTTCGATGACGTAGGCAAGGAAGGGCAAGAGAAAGCTCGTACTATCAGAGAGTGATATTGATGAGAAAAGCAATGACCATCAAAGCATCAAGTCCTTTAGTGCACAACAAGGGCGTGGCCATATGCAACCCAAGAAGAATCGAGCACAAAGAATCGAAAAGAAGTGCATGCCAGATGCCGGTGAAACAACTTGCGAGACCACTCTCACAGTCACTTGTGATAAACGTATTGTGCAAGCATGCATAGAAGATCAATTGGAAACGTTGACAGTGAGTGCTTGTAAGAGATGGAAGCATGATTTAGATTATGGTTTTTATTTAATTACATTGATTGGACATTAATTACTTCATCATCTCATTCAGATGCAGACATCCACCCCTTTGCCACCCATCCCATTATGTCGTTTGCTTTCCATGCCTACAATTAGACAAGTCACATCGAGGTACAAGCAACTCTCGGAAACCTTTTTTAGCAATGGGTATGTTAGAGGGATGGGTATATTTAGAGTGTCATTAGAGACTCCAAGACACCAGTGCAAGGAGGTTGGTGATGTGATTAGAACTGAGTGGGATCCCCATTGGCTAAAGAAGCATGAGAACTTTGAGGTAGAAATTAGCGGCACCAATTGGATCTTTTTGTCAAATTGCATGTTTTATGTTTGGGATGGTAACCATTGTCTCACAGCATGGATGAATGAGATACGCACATGTGAGTGGCCCTAAACCATAGGACCTTAACATTCTACAATGTGTTTGTTTCTTACATCATCCATAACATAATTGAGTGTTTGCAATAGTCTTTCCAGATAATGCGAGGCAACATGTACGCATTGACTATCGCCTTGTGAAAGTAACAAGTGTAGCAGAGGGGGAGATTTTGTTAGCTATTTCTCATACAAACAGGTATGCAATGGACCATATTCATGAGATCCTAATATAGAATGTACACAGGCTGGCACAAAAGGGGGTTATCCATACCTCGTATCCAGACCTTGTTTGTGAAGTAAGGATGCTAGGGTAGGTTGACCACGCAACTATTTTTGACAAGCTAACTAATGAGGCAAAGCCATGGGTGCAAGTAGACAGAAAGTCGGCACCCATTCCCACATGGTACAAGGCACCATTAATTGCACTGGCCCACATTATGTGGAAGGTAGGTAGTTCTTCAAGATATCTTAACAATGTTTTTCCTGATGCATTTTTTCCTAATGCAATGATGTTGTCCCTAATTACCAAGTGCAGGATGAGTATGATATGGCAATGCGACTGATCGAATAGAAGCAGACACAACTCTCCGAGTCTGAGTTTAGAATCAAGTGGGGTGAGGCATACTATAGTGTCAATGAAAAGCTTGTCAAGAAAACTCGATGTTTGCTAAGAGTTGCAGACCCCAGTCTCTCGGAGAGAAGTGGTATCAATAAGTTGCTACCTGTTTGTACCTGTCATCTATATGTACTTATACTCATTTCTCCAAAGTAACAATGTTTTTGTCAATGCAGAACTATCTCATGCTTGGAGTGGGGCTCCAAGACAGGGGATGTATTGAGTGAGGAGAGAGTATACACATTAGCATCCTCAAAGCTAAACGAGGTAGATGGCGTAAGGATATTGAAGGCCATGGAGAGTTCTAACAGGAAAATTCAAACGTTGATGGGCATGCTTGAACATAGGTTATTCTTGTTCATCTAAATTATGTGCATCATATGTTTGACTAATTGGTATTAAACAACATATCTTTGATTTGAGTAGATGGAAATGCACCATTTTGAAGTTGGGTAAGACAAGAGACCTTTTGGGCCATGTTGCAAGACAACAAAAAGAGATTGCTTTTGAGTTGGGAGGACTACTATAACATTTGAGTGGAACACGATTTTCTTCCAATACACCCAAGAGATAAAGAGAAAGCATAGAGAGCAAATGTTTTGCACTGCCTTCCATGATTTCAAGCCAGACGAAGATATAGAATCACAGAAGTCAATGGAGTTGGCAGCATGGAGGCTTCTATACAGGTAGTTCACAATATCCTTCTTTAATAGCATGTCTACGGTGCTATTTTGCTAATCCATTCAAGATTTGTAATGGCAACTTTGCAAGTCAGGTTCATGTACGGGCAGATGGAGAGGAGAGCTATACAAACTCTACTAGGAGAGTGTGAGGACTGGGCAAACATGCAGGAGGATCAGTGTATGTATGAGGATTACTAGATAGAGCAACAGTAGGATGAGGAGGTATATCAAAGATGCCCTATTTTCCTTGACTATCCAGAAGGTGAATACCCCTCCAATGAGAAAAGTTTGTACCAAAAATACTCAAGGAAAAAACAAACACAAGAGACACAAGGATCCAAAGGCATGATAAGTGAAATGAGTTACATTCTTAGGAGTATATTGCACTTTGTTGTCTCCTAATGAAGAGACTATGATGGGTTCACAGGAAACTGATACTAGTAGTGCAGTTACTATAAAAAGAAAACAAAAGAGCAAGTGCACATCCAATATCTTTGAAGAGAGGCCAAGCAAAGATCGGCCCTCATCACCAATTAATTTGGTTTCTCCACACCTAAAAGGTTTGATGTTTTGAAGTACTATAGCCAAGACATCTCTTGTGTCCCTCTAGTAAAAATATTTTCTTGAATATGAATCGTAACCACCAATCCATGTAGGCCCCTTCATTGATACCACTGAAGAGCAAATCGCAATGGAAGGCATCATTGAGGAGGTCTGTGACATTGGCATGGATAGAAGGATACAAAAAGTTCTTCCAGATCTTGTAGTGGAGAGTGTTACCTTACACACAGCTATAGAGAGATGCATGACAATGATGAGAAGTAGTGATGCATCACATGGAACTGACACACGTATTATAGAGCACCAAGATGGTAAGCTTGCTTTTGTACAAAACTCATGATGTGAAGACACGTAATTCTTGTTCACCACCAAAGTAACATCAACAATATTTTTTAACACGCAAAGGGTAGAAGAATTGAGTGTCTTGGATTTGAGGTCACATAGGACATGACTTGTGCATAGAGAGGTAAAGAAACAATGCTCGTGAATTCCACACATGTCATGATTGGATGATGTTAGAGTTTTAAAATATTCTATCATTATGTGATGTTAATAGTGATGTGTGTCCTTGTGTAGGGAAGGAAATAATGCAAGAACATGGACTAGCCATGCTAGGGGACATGGCAACTACCGGTAAACAAGCATGACTCATAGTTTTTTTTCCCACAATACAATGCCAATAAGAATGGTCTCTATTTTTGCAAAGGGGGATACAATTTTTGATTTTCAACCTATAATGCTGGAGGATGTGCCAGCCACGAACAATGGTGAACTAACGTGTCTCAATAATGCTATCCACAATAACATTTTGAACAAAAAATATGTTGCTAATTATGAATTTATCATACAGAGGGCTATATTGAAAGTCACGTGGAATTCCACTTGCAAGACATCGTCTCCCATGAAGCTACAATGGTGCAAGATGTTCCAACCACACATGCAGGTAAATAAACATGTAAGAAAAATATTATCTATTGTTAACATTCAATAAGAAAAATATGTTACTAATTGAGGAGTCAATGTGCAGAGGTCCACAACATTGAAAGCCCTATGGAAGATCCCTTGCAAGTTGCTGTCTCCCATGCTGCTATGATGGAAAAAATGGAGTGGCGTACTATTCTCTGCGACCCATTCAAGATCGGACATGCATTGCGAAATGATCAGCCAAGTGTGGCATTCTCTCGATTGGTAGAGGCATTGGAGGAGGTCAACCAAAACAAGATGGTCGAGGTTGACGAAGAAACCACAAACACATCGTGTGATATCATGGTGGTTCGTCTCCTTGAAGATAGTGCCGTGCATGGATTGGGGATGGAATTCCATCATGGAACTCCCATACTGAGGCAGAGTCAATCGATGCCATGTATTTGGGTGATCGTGTTCTCAAGGACGCAAGGATGTTATTGTTCCTTACCACAACACACTCCATGGTAGAGCTTATTGAGCAGGTTGTGGAGGATGGACACCAAAGAATGGAATCAGGGCAAAAGTGTTGGGCCTTACGCATGGCACATGTTATTCATTGTGAGACACACATGTGTCATTAGAGATAGAGAGGTGAGAGTTTTAAAGTCATGATATGCTCATGCTAGATATTGTTTACATATCACACTTGTTGGCTTCATTTAGTGAGTATAATTACTAAAATTAGTATTTCAATCTTTTGCACGTACATGTGCTATATATTCTAGCATACATGCGTTCAGATATTGCTTACAATGGAATCATCCCTCTAGAGTTCACAAAAGATGACATTACTGTGAATGAGTGGGTGCGAGATACATCAGGATCCCCAATGAGAGGTCAATATGAGATCCAAAATTTTGTTAAACTATTGTTGATATGTTTTGTAAACATTTAGTAGATTCCTAATACGTTATATGACTACCAAATACTGTAGGTGGCATGCAACATGGTAGGGCTTTTTGGAGCTCGTTCTTGCAAATGTACACAAAAGAAGGGGACACCATTTTAGATTTCAATGCAAGATGCAGTGACTTTGCATTGGTAGCGCTAAATTCCAATAGACTAATTGCATGTCTGTATTGCTTCGCTGAAGATGGAAGATATCTAAGAGCAAAGGTAACATTTTTACGTAAACTTGTACAATATGTGACTGTAATGTAGTGTTCTTTTTCGTCATACCAATACATGGGTGCTCACCCTTCCACATGTACATGTACATCTACCTCCCACAACCCAAAAATTAATCATGTTCGATATGAATGGGGTGCTTCTACATAGGCGACCAAAGCAAAAGGGATCGTTACTAGTGAAGCCCCTAGAAGTGGGCAAGTATTGGGTGATTTTGTGGCCAGGGCTCACCAGGTTTTTGAAGGAAATATCTACATTGTTTGACATTGCCATTTGGAGCTCCATAAAGGAAGACAACTCAAGTGAGCTACTCCAATTGGTTAGAAGTGAATGTGTGAAGTTGTCAAAGCAAGCACTGACCTTTGTATTCCAATATGAACAAGGAAAGTGCAGAGCAACTCCCACAACAACTTCTACCAGAAAGAGTTATACAAAGCCCCTTTTCATGAAATCTTTTGACGACATTGATTGGCCACACTTCAACCCAACAACAACACTATTTGTGGATGATAGCATGGAGAAGATGCAGATGAATCCACCCAACACCTTTATATGTCCATCCCTATTTGAGGGAAACCCCATGGACACAATCCTTCTGGAGCACATGCTTCCCTACTTGATCGAGCTAGCATGCTTCAATGGTTTAGTCCTAGACTTTGTTAGGGATCTCCAATTCCACCCCCCAACAATGGAACTCGATTGATATTTGATGTGCATGATAAATATATACTTTTAGAATTATTAGATTCTTTTTATTTACAAGTGCAACAAAATGAGGATGAGAGGGAAGAGAAGAAAGAGAGAGGAATGTGCAAGTGAAAGAGATTTTGTATAGGTATTTGCTCAATTGCAATACTACAAGATGTGTAAACAAAGCATGTGCAAAATATCTAGGGAAGGGTGGAGTGTAGAAACATGCATGCATGTGAATGTATGTGTGCACAGTGGATTGAGTAACAATGAGGTAATATTTTTTTCTCGATATTAACTATTCGAACAAAGTGAAAAACAATAGAAATCTCACATTACTGCAATGAGTGTAGCAAACTATTTGATACCCTATCCTCTTGTAGTAAGTCCACACAATAATGCTCAATTGAAAGTAGCGAAAACATGTGCAATGTAGTTTTGCCTATGTGTGCACAATGGAAGTGATATATTAGGATATAATATCAAATCGTGCACATAAAAGTGAGAGGTACATAAATGTATATATGCATGTGGGATAAAAATGTGATATTCTTTTCATCTTGATATCAACAACTAAAAGTGTTTAAGATAATTTACCTCATGCAAACCCTTGACCCTTGTAATAATAAGAGGGTTGTGAAAAATGGATGGATGACCCTTGCAAAATTAAGAGGGGGGAGATAGAGAGAAGTTGCTAATTTAGAGTGTGTATGAGAGAGAGGGGGGGAGAGAGACATGTTGCCATTTGAGAGAGAGAGAGAGAGAGAGAGAGAGAGAGAGAGAGAGAGAGAGAGAGAGAGAGAGAGAGAGAGAGAGAGAGAGAGAGAGAGAGAGAGAGAGTGTGTGTGTGTGTGTGTGTGTGTGTGTGTGTGTGTGTGTGTGTGTGTCTGTCTGTCTTTGTGAGGGCGAGAGAGAGAGAGAGAGAGAGAGAGAGAGAGAGAGAGAGAGAGTGTGTGTGTGTGTGTGTGTGTGTGTGTGTGTGTAAGAGGGGGACAAAGAGAGGAGCTGCTTATTTGGTCTAGTGCTCTCTGATCTAATATTCATTAGTTGCTTTATTTAGTTGCTGTATTTGAGAGAGGGAGAGAGAGGGGGAAAGGAGACATAGGACACACACACATAGAGAGAGAGAGAGAGGGGGGGAAAGGAAAGAGGAATAGAGAGAGAGTGGGTGTATTGTATTTGTGAGCGACACAAGGAGAGAGAGCAAGCGAGAGAGAAGGTGAGTGTAAGAGAGGGAGAAACAAGAAGTTGCCAAGAGAGAGAGAGAGAGAGAGAGAGAGAGAGAGAGAGAGAGAGAGAGAGAGAGAGAGAGAGAGAGAGAGAGAGTGTGTGTGTGTGTGTGTGTGTGTGTGTGTGTGTGTGTGAGAGGGAGATGGGAAGGAGAGAAAATAGAGAGAGAATAATTGGTGGAAGATGGGAGGGAGAGAGAGAGAGAGAGCTTAATTAACATGGGGGGAGAAACATGGGAGGGGACGGTAGTGGTGAAAGCGGTGGAGGTGGTAATGACAATGGCAGTGGTGATGGCGGTGGAGATGGTGGTGGTAGTAGGGGAAGTAGTGGTACTTGATATGTGCACAAGAGAATAGGAGGAATAAGTGGAATATGTGGAACAAGAAATGGAGGTTGCCCAAAAAAGCTCGCTTAAATGCTTGTTCAAAAAGCTCACTTTTTGCCCTTCCCCGATGGAGAGAAGAGGTGGAGAAGGAGGACTAGAGAAGGTGGAAGACAAAGGGGAGATAGAGAAGGAGAATGATGTGGTAGAATAGATGGAGAGATAGCAAAGAGACAGAGTAAATGGAGAAGGGAGAGGTGGGTGAGGTTGAGAGGGTGGAGTAGTAGAAGTTGGAGAGGCGGCAAGGGTGGGCATTTTCATGCACATGATGGTGACTCCCAAGTGCTACACATGATGGCCTATGGTGATAGGATGATGGGGCTTAAGGCTGATGGCATTGTAGGGTGTCATCTTTAAGGTGGTATTGGCTCAAAGATAGTGTTTAGCATGACTTGCTAATGATGGTTGTGTCAATTTTGAAGGCCATTGTCATTGATAGATGTGTTATCAATATGTTGATGGAGGATTGGGTAGCCATATTGATTGTAGTAAGGCCTTTATGTGGACTTGGGTATGGGCTCCTCAATCAATTAGTGACTATCCATGACCATTGGTTTTACTTGTATGCTGCACAATAGCAACCCTACGGAGGCACTGCAACATTGTGTAGCGACCTTTGGGCAATTGTGGCGGTCTTGGTAGAGGTTGATATTAATAGGATTTTGAGAAGGAAAAGTCAAAGCACAAGTGTTGGATAATATTTTTTGAAGGATTATTATGTTTAGAGTGCTTTAGTGATTATTTTGGGACATTTGTATTACATGTTGTACTTCATGGATATTGGATTATCATGACTATATTATTTTATGAGAGCTAGGCTCACTCCTATGCATATTGTATCATTATCTGTAGTTGTAATTGTTGCACCTATAAATGTTTGGTGGGTTGTGCACATAGATTTGTGTAACTAGAACAATGTAGGCTAGGTTTATTTAGGTTAAGTACAAATCATACTTCAAGAAAGGATTGATCCAAATCCCACAAGGAGGGTAGGATGCCCATGGAGGTTACAAACCCAAATTCATAGCGGTGGAAACCCTAAAACACTAAAGAGGTGCAAAACCTAAAACATAAAGTGGGATGCAAACCCTAAAATGCAAATGGGGTGCCACTATAGGGAAGTGACTTAAACCTATTCCTAATCTTGGTCTATAAAAGGGTGGGAGGTCTCAATTGTATTCACCCTTTTGGCACATCTATGTTGTAGAAGCTCTATGAGTGCAATTATCAAAGTTTTCTATTCTTTTCTTCTATTCTATCATCGTGCCTCTATTGTTAAGAGTGACACAGAGAGAGAGAGAGAGAGAGAGAGAGAGAGAGAGAGAGAGAGAGAGAGAGAGAGAGAGAGAGAGAGAGAGAGAGAGAGAGAGAGAGAGAGAGAGAGAGAGAGAGAGAGAGAGAGAGAGAGAGAGAGAGAGAGAGAGAGAGAGAGGTGAAGCTCTACATCTTCTTGCTTTTCTTTTATCCTTGATCTTCTTCTCTCATCAATGGTGTGGTCAATGTGGATGTGAAGGAGTGATGATATTGGATTGTGTTGCTTGGGTCATGGAACCATCTTCAAGCCTTCGAGATGTTGGACTACAATGTGGGAAGGTAATATTGGTGAGTTCACTATACCTTGAAGTTAATCTTGTCTTTTTTCTTTCTTGGGATAGAGAGGAGAATGCATGGTTAGTTAGAGTGGAGTTTCAAGAAACAAGGTGAGTGATTATCGTTGAAGTGAGTTGTAGCTTCTAAAAGAATAGAAGTCTATCCAATATCTTGACTATTATGTGTTTAGCATAATGTTTTGGTACCTAGATGACTAGCATAAGATTGCTTTTGCCATTGACTGGGCCATCTTTGCTTATATTGTCATGCCATTTAGGCTAACCAATATACCCATGACCTTTTAATGCTTGATATGCACCATCTTTAAAGACATATTGCATAAGTGGCTCGAAGTCTTTGTTAATGATTTGTGTGTTCATACTAGTTGGGGATATCACTTAGACAAGCTTTGCCTTGTCTTTGAAACATGTTGGTAGTATCAACTCTCCCTAAATCTATGAAAATGTCAATTTTGGATCAAACATGGCACTATACTAGGACATGTTGTATCCAAGAGTGGCATTGATATATCCAAGATCAAGGTTATTATAGAACTTCCATCCCCTATGAATTTTAAGGGCGTTCAATGCTTTCTTGGGCATGCTAGCTATTAGTGGTGTTTTTTTCTAAAGTATGTTGCTATTGCTCGGCCCCTTCACAAGCTTTTGATTATGTGGGAGGACAACTACATTCTATGCCTATGAGGCCCTAGAGAAGGCTTTGGTTTTTGTACCCATTTTATGAGTCCTAGATTGGACAATCACATTCCATGTTCATATTGATGCATCCAAAATTTCCATTGGAACTATTTTGTGCCAAGCTGGTGAAAATAACATAGGTTGGCAAGTGAGCAATGTGAGTAGGTAACTCACTAAGATTGAGATGAATTATTCCACCAAGGAATAGGAAGGTTTAGCAATGGTTTATGTAGTTAAGAAGTTTTGATATTATTTGTTTGCCACCTCCTTCACATTTTTTGTTCATCATAAAGCTCAACTTTATAGCAATGTGCTACTACTGGTGAATTACTAGATGGCTATTGCTTTTGCTGGCACTTCATTTCTCTAAGGTCATTTGTAAAGGAAAGTAGCATTATATGGTTGATCACATGTCTTGACTGAAAAGTGGAGAAAACACTACTAATGTAGATGATGACTTAACCAATGCCCATTTGTTTAAACTTCAATAGAAGGCCCAATTATTCAAGGTTGATCTCGCACCTCACTGGGCAAATAATAATGTTGCTATTTTGGAGCATGGAATTCATAAATGCCCCATTGAGAAGGCTTGTCTCACTTTCTTGATGATTAAGACCTGACCCTACTTGATGGTTATTGGTCAACTTTATTGATTAGGGTAGGACAGTCTCCTTCGATGATGCATAATCCTTTGAAGTTAGTTGGTTACTCCAATTTGACTCTTTTTTTATCACTTTTGCCAAATTATTTGCTACATTTGATCTCAACCTTGCTAACAATGAGGCCCTTGAAATCGCTATATGATGGAATCCCACTTGGGAGGAGAATGAATACCTCTTTTGCAATAGTCTCCTTGTGTAGGCTAAGTATGTCAAGACTCTTCCTCAAATCCATCTCCAATCCTCCCAATCTATCTCATCTTATGCTTCAGTGTGACCAAATGTGATGGGTCACTATGTTTGTTGAACTTTACGGCTAAATGTACCACTTTAGTTCTTTCTTATGCCACTACTATACCCTCTAACTCGAGATCATGTATGTTGGTAGTTGTCTCATCACTACTACAAAGTAGTGGCATGACATTAGCACTCTTCAAGCTGGCCCCACATATCACGCTAATGTCTTGCTCCATGCCATTATTTTAGCTTGAGAACTAGAAGTGCCTTCTAATCTCTAGCACCAATCATTGTTTAATAAGATTCTTATAATGGAGGAATTGTAAGTGACTAGTCACTTTGTTAGTCCATATGTACTCATAGATATTACCATCTATTTGTGCAGCTAAGCTATGTGCCCATTTAACCTTGATGCATTTGCAGAATTGGAGTATAACCCCATATTTTACACATGGTGGCTATCTACCATCCCCTTTTATTTACCCTTTGTCTAGTTGTCTAGGATTTTCTTTTTTCTTTTTTATATGTGTTGCACTGACATTCTCTTAGTCCTTTGCTTTGTTACACCTGCAATCTAGGAAACCTACTAGTCATTCTTTTTGTAGGGGAAAATTAGGGCTAAAAATTTTGGCATTGTTGATAACAAGAGAAGGTATGGTTTGTCTTTTATTGAATTTTTTGGTTGCTTGAAAATTTCTCAAGATGTAGTCTTATTTTTTTAAGCAGATGATAAGTTCACAATTCAAAATGTCTATATTGGTGGTTATCAAGGATTTTCACTATGTGAACAAGGGAGTACTAGCTATGGAGCAATGTAAGGAGTTTGGTTTGAAGATCAACATGTGGAGTTATTGGGTAGGAAAAGAGTAGAAATAGGGGAGGTAGCACTCACTTCCAAGCTGATACAACAAGCCTTAGGTCTCTGTTGAGGATCAAGAAACCATGGTAAATCTATTAAAACCCCTAGCGGACCAAAGATGGGGTGGTTGCTTCAAATGAACTTTGTTCTCTGCCATTGAGGAGGAGAATATTGGGGCCTTTGCACACATTTTCCACCACTTGTTCACCTATACAACAAAAACAATACTTGTGCAGGGAGGATATCCAAGGGCTTTATGAAAGATATCTTATTAGACTCAATACTTAATGAGGATTTGAATAAGTTTTGGTTGGATTAGGTTTGCGAGTCCCTTGCTAGGACACTTGAGACTCTTTTTAAAAATCCTAAAGAGAAGCTCACCACTGTTGCAATTGGGATGTGCATGATCAATTATGTTGGTGCTCTCAATAGGGTTATCACTACAGCCTTAGGACTCTCTGAGCCATTCTAGGTAGGCCTAGCAATAACAAAGTCAGGTTAAATGAAATGTAAAAGACCAAGAGAGAAACATGAGCCAAGTACTGAGTAATCACTCAAGAACATGAGCTAGAAAGAGGGTAAGAAAGGGAAATATTGAAAAGAACTCCACACACCCATCAAGGAGTCCCTGAAGGATGCACAACACATGAAGAAAACTCTCTAAAGGAAAAGGATGACATTGCCACAACTGCCATGAGGGCATCATACGAAGAAGACATGAGACTGAAGGAAGCCTCCAATTCATAAAGAGTGGAGGAAGGAATTGCTAGGAGTGCAAAAGCCTTTGGGAAAGGAAAAGGGAATGCCTTAAAATAGCAAACAATGATTGGTCCATGCAATTTTTAGGTGCTCATGAACACTCTTCAAAACATGCAAGCCAAGATCAATGAGTTAGAAAGGGATAAGTAGAATGAAGATGTTATAGTCATTTCCAGAACAGAAAAGCAATGACATGTTGAGACTTCAACAGGTTCCAAAGAATGCACCAAAAGGACATCAATGAATTTGGGTGTTCTTGGCACATTAGAGCTTTTAATGCAAGGAGTTGAAATAGGACAAGGAGCATGCAATTTCATGAAAAGTTGGAAATAGAAAGGAAGTATGAGGAAGAGAGAAAGGCTCATCAAAAATTTATGAAGCACTTAGCTCAACAAGTACATGACTTGCAAACCCAGATTGTAGAGAAAAGCAAGGAGATGGAGGGTTTGAGAGAATGGCTCATCAAGAATTTATGAAGCACTTAGCTCAACAAGTACATGACTTGCAAACCCACATTGCAAAGAAAAGCAAGGAGATGGAGGGGTTGAGAGAAAAGTTGCAGGAAGTTGAGGTTATGAGGAAATGGGAATAGATTAACCATGCATAGGTTGTAGATTTTATGGTTCAACTTCTTGTAGGAGGAAAAGACAAGGACAACTATTCTCATTAGAGAGTTGATAGAAGCTCATCAAGCTTAGGTACAATTGAAGGTAGCCTTCATAGGACTACAAGACACAATTTCGACAAGTTTTGACTACTACAATCAATCAGGTTGAGGAGAGAGCTAATAAAGCTTATGAGGAAATGCTACAACAACAACTTACTCACTTGGTGCATTCCCTTCCCAAGGAATGCCAATTCAAGCATCATGCGGCAACCTGTGAACATGCATTGTGATTATAGCAGGGACTCTATTTGTAGGCCATTTGAATTGTGTGTCTAGAAGCATAAACAATGTAGAAGAACTATAATTCCAATTGAGATTGTCTACAAGTTCCTTGGCCAATTTTTACTAGGGAAGTGAGCTCACACTATTGACCATGTACCCAACTAGAGGCAAGATGATTGATCACTTGCATGGCATAGGACATGATGATCAAGAATTGAGAGATGTAGGAATGGTGCAATCTTAATCCTTTGTGCCGTAGGACTTGTTTCTTGAGTCACTTGTTGAAATCACTACGTTAGTAGAGCATCTCAAAGTCATAGCACCTCCATTGGATTATATGGATCCACAAGATCTTGATGGCCTAAAGGAGGAAAATTCAATAGAATTTCAAGAACTACCACCAATGACTGACATGGCAAGTCCTTCATGCAAGTCCTTCATGCTTCCACTCAGGAAGTGCCAAAGTATCTAGAGTATCTAATCACCTTGCAAGGAGTAGAAGCACAAAGAGAATATTTAGATGAGGCCATCAAGACATATCATGAGAAGCAAAAGAAGGAGGAGCCTATCATTTTTTATTTTGATGTCTATGAGAATTCCAAATGCAAAAAGTTCTTACCACTTAGCACAATGGATAAGATCATTGGTGGAAAAGAACATAGCTAGGTTGGGAAAACAAGATCAAACAACTTTGAAGGCACCTTGTAAGGCTGAAGAATCGAAGGGAGTACCTTGCTCAAAAATTGCAGGGTGTGTGGAAGCTCTAGCCAGAATGAAGATATCCTATCCTCAAAGAAGAGGAACTGGGCTATTTTTGCCTTTTGCTACTCCAATTGGAGGGCATATGGGCTCTATTGCCCTTATCCAAGAAGGTATAGAAGTGATTATGATGTCGAGAAACATGGAAAATATAACTTTTTCAAATTCCCCAATGTGAATGCTTTACATGATAGTAAAAAAACCACTTCCAATTGAAAGATGTGTGGCCCTTTCTCAATAGTTTCCTTAAATTGTTCACAATAGATGGTTTGAATCTAGTGCTCATAGTGACTTGCAATTATCTTCACTTGATTGTCAAGCTCTTACAACATCCACTGAATCCCTATGAGGATGGACTGCCACCCTTGTTCTTCAACATTAATGCAGGGATTGATCGCATTTCCATAATAAGACTTCATCTTTGAGCTATAATATTTCCATCATTATGTGTTGCCCTATTAGAGCATATGGTGGATTGTAGATTTGCAAAGTGTACATGTCCCTTCTACCTAAGGTCACACATTTGCCTCCGAATCTTTCTTAAGACATATCTCCTAAGCAAAAGGTGCCTTTTCCTCACCTTGCAGCCACTTGTTGAGGTGTGAATGTTTGTATCATTCATGAAAAAAAAAGTATAAAGAAGATCAAGAAAAGAAAATATACCAAAAGCTCAATGATTATATTAGATGCACTCACATTTCATTGCACCTAAGGATCCTCAAGTTGGATGTATCCGATGGCTTTGCTTGGCTAGCTTTGCCTCTAACCTCCTAGCCCCTTCTTCACTACATAGTCTTGGCACACATCAATGTAAAGACACCTTAGGCAACATCATCTTGGGCTTTTCATTACATAATAAGTCTTCACCAACTACGTCCTCAAGTGTAGGACAACACTTCAAGCTGAGTTTGTCCCATCTCCCAATTGCACTTGCACACGGACACATCATGGCACAAGCAAGGTACCCATACCCCCTTAGGGAGAGCACCTGTTGGCTTGTAGGATTTTTGTGAATATTATATGTAAGAACCATCAACAATAGTAGTCTCTCTATCTTATGTGAAGTGTGATCCATCAACATATTCATTTGCATGCCATATGAACATCATTTGATCCCGAAAACCCCAAAATGCCATTTTTCATTAAATCTTGTTGGGGGTAAAGGCGCCTCTGCCTAGCCGCCTGTGTATTACTACACTGACAATACCTGCCATTGCACACTGCAGGTGGTGGGCGCCCGTCACAGTCACTTATTCTTTATTGTTTTAGTGATAGTTTGAATAAAGGAAGGCTTGGCCACACATTGTGGTTGTTGGAGTTCCCACTTTTGAGTCTCTCTCTCTCTTGGCTCTTGCTTTCCATCCGCCATAGCTCTCACCGCCAAGCTTCTTCCTTCTGGGTTCCACTTCCCTTTTAACTAGTATCAGAGCAAAGGCATTGGAGCTTGCTCGGCATTCTCTTCAGCCCGGATTTGAAGAGCTTCAACCCAAGCTTCAATGGCAGCCATGGCACCTTCATTTGTAGGTATGTTTTGATTTCCTGCCTCCTCCCTGAGCTTCCGAACCTTCATCGGCTTCTTCATGGGCTGCATTGGAGCCCCCTCGACATTGCCAAGTGCCCCCGAGGCCTGTTGAAGACCCCCCAACCCCCAGGAACAGCCAATGCAAATTTTGACCCATTTTTAGGGGGTTGGGCTAATCTTCTCTTGGCATTTCCCTACTCTTCCTCAACTTCCCAGCACTTTTGGCAACCTTCCCAAGCATTGTTGGACTCCCCGGAATTAGTGCTTGGCTTGCGGTGATCAATTCGAGTAGCCTTTGCTGTATACACAGTCCCGGAATTGTCAAAATAGGGCAGCACTTGACATTTACTGTTTGATGCTTCTTGGCATTGCCCGTTTGATGCCTATTGATGCCCGATGATGCTCAAATGTTATGGGATGCTATGTCTATGCTTTAGAATTGATTTGGAGTAGATTTGAGCACCATTTGAGCTTCATTTAATAGTAAATTGCTTGTTGTAATACAGTGGGCTGAAGCTCATTTACTTGGTGTATGCATCAGTTCATGGATACGGGGTGCTTAATGGAGGTTTGAAAGATCATACCGATGTATTTAGAGGTTGTCAAAGGCTTCTTCTTGGTTCCGGAATGCTTTTACGCTTGGATTAGGCTCCCCCTTGGTCGTCATTACTAGCATTTGACTTCAGTTGGCATGCTTTGGACCGGTTTATGCCTATTGTCACTGCTTGACATTTAGGCTTCTTGTATTCATGCTTTGGTCAGATATGGATGCCACTTAGTTTGCCCATGCTTGATAGTTACTTGGAGCCTCGTCTTTTGATGTATTTGAGCATTTTAGATCTACTGGGCATTACATTTGGTTGTCAATTACATACTCTTTGAATGCTTTCAGGCTTATGCTTTATGGGTCTGAGATAGCTTGGGATTTATACTTCGGATGTACCCTACTAGGATTTGGCATGTCTGATGCTATGTATTCAATGTATTAGAGCATTGCTTGCTCTCTTTGCATCTAACTTTACTTTCAGTGGGAGCCTCTTGGTATATTCGGATATACACAGAGTCTTATTTACACTTGAGCTTGAGCTTGTGGGACAGTTACATGCATTTTCTCTCTTGAGAGCTTTATGTCTGCAGTTAGTCTATAATGAACTGATTTGATACGCGTATTAGGGTAGGCACCTATCTTTGTCACAAGATTGTCAGTTTTGTATACATCTTGGATGGTTATGTATTGAGCTTATTGCTCTATCAGTTGTGCTTGTGCTTGGTCTCTTCTCTTACCCCGAGACCCATTACATGCATGACTTCTAGACCTATGAGATGTCTCTTGCCTAACAGGTGATTGATTTGACAGTTCTTGGTACCTTCTTGCCCCTGGACACTCGTTGTTGGATGTATCTTGCTACCTGGCACTTGCAGTGACATATGTATCAGTGATTGCTTCATTTTGGGGCAGTTTTACATACTGCTATCATTTATTATAGCAAGCTGAAATCTGCAAATTTTGAGCACTTCTATAAGGGTAATGCTTACGATTCGATGTTGTCTTGGTCATATTTGGTGGACAGGTGCTTCTCTTGGTGAAATCCAATCTTTTAGCCAATTTTAGCAGTGGTTTTAGTGCATTTTCTACTAATTATAGCAACCTGCAATTTTGCTTTTTTGCTTTGATTTGGGATAGTATGGCTGGTCATCTGAAAGACACAACTCTCTTTAACATTGCCAAGTTGGATGGTACCAACTATGGATATTGGAAGTTCATATATGGTAGGTTTTGGTGTAGAAGTTGCAAATTAAACCCTTACGTTTCAAGGGTGTTAAACCTGAGGATATGGATGATGATGTTTAGATGGAAGTTGATGAGCTATGCACGTCTACCATTATTTTGTCACTCTCAGAAGAGGTCCATCATAATGTTGTTGAAGATCAAAATCAGAGTGCATGGGATTATGGGAGAAGATTCAGGAGCTCTGTGCGCAGCAGAGTCCTGTGTCACAGATGTATTGGCTGAAGTAGTTAATGGACCTTCGCATGAAGGAGGGGACCTCCCTTTCATCTCATTTCAGCCAGTTTCATGCTATCATGAAGAGTCTGTTGCCACAAGGTATTGAGTTCAAAGACAACTTACACCCGTTGTTTCTGCTTGGCACCTTGCATGAATCATGGGATGTTTTTCGTACTGCCATATACACGAACAAGCTTGATGGGCTAAAAATCAAAGATGTTAAGAGTGCTTTATTGACTGAGGAAATCGACAAGAGAAACAATGATGCTTCCTGCTCTTCACATGCATTGACTGTTAGAGGTGGCAGACATGGCATGCATGATAATGATCATAAAGGTGTTAGAAGTCAAGCTCAGTAGTAGGTACATCTTTGTGTGTGACCGACATCTATGATAGCCAGGTGTGTGCTGTCTCCATGTGACTACATTGAATAAATTGGGTTTGTGTTAGTAGGTGACCTGACTAGAGTTAGTCAGTCTAGTCAACACTAAGACTAGGTTACTTTACATTGTATTTGAGTGCTTCTCAGTTAGTGTGAAATAATGAAGAAAGCTATGGGAACTTGAAGGTTCATGGAGATTGAGTTTCCCTGTCTCTCTCTCTCATCTTTGAACATGGTATCAGAGCATTGCCAGGTTGAGCTCTCTTGAGCAGGAGGAAGTCAAGAAGACTTGCAGGAGTGGAAGATCAAGGGTTCTCAAAGATCAAACAAGCTGTCATTGTGATGGAAGGTAGGCATTGTGTGATTGCCTACTCTATGGTTCAAGCTACTGTCTGTGGCTTGTTTAGAGCCTTGTGAAGGGGGTATTAAGCACTAGTGTGTGCTTCATCATCATCACCATCATCAAATCGAGCTGCTGGAGCAAAGGACAGATCTGCGCAAACTGTGCTGTATTCTGCAGACATCTTCGGCTGAAAAACATCATATGCAAGTGATATGAAGTAGCTAAATGCTTGACAGAGACTAGTGGAAGCTACTTGAAGAGTACAAGGTGTAAATGCTTATGTGAGAGCTCACCTATGAGCTGAGAACAGAGACTGTAGGTCTGCAACAAACAGTGGCCTACTGTATACAGGCATTACAAAGCATGTATGCATTTATGACATGAATCTAAAGCCCTCAAACATACCCAGAAGCATCGATGGAGCAAAGGTATATGCCAGGAGGACATATGTACTTGATGAAATGCATTTGAGCTGAAGTTGCTCATTGAAATCATTCAGATCCGAAATATGTTAATGGCTGAAAATTGTCATACACAGTGAATGACAAGCATTGTATCTTGCTGAAGCAATACATGCCACTTTGGAGCTTCTATCACCTATATGAACTGACATATGCATGCTAAATGTATGGAGGATTGAGGAAAGCATTGGATGCTGCTGAATATTCAAATCTGAACCTGAAATAAGTCCCTTGATAGTGCTTGGGCTGGTTGTGAATAGTCATGGTTATGAACAGTCATGTACTCTTTGACAGTGATTAATGAAGACAAGTTGTCTATGCCTACTCAAATGCTCATGTATTGAACTTGCCACTACAAAGTAAATGTATGACATGTCTTGAGGACTTTTGAAGCTAAAATACATCCTGGTTGCCAGAATATTGGTTGTTGGTGATCCGTAAGCAAATTTATGTCACTTATACTTGCTCGTTATGCACTGTTTTGTGCCTCTATGCTTATGTCTTGACTGCCAAATGTACTAGCAGCTATTTGGGAAGTTTTGGGACATGTATGACATGAATACCACTCAGTTTTGACCTTGTAATTGCTGCTGGTTACTCATAGTTTACAGTTTTCAGACTACATGTATTCACCCTGGCAGTGAGGTTTCAAAAGCTTAAGCTGAAGCAAGTACATAGCTTATGTATTGACAGTTATACCTACAGCTGAGACCACTTGTTTGTGGGCTGTTTTGCGTTATCAGTGGGCTGAAATACCTTGGTTTTTTACTGCAATTAATTGCAAAAAACTGTCATAAACTGTTGTGGACTGAACTTGGTCAGTGATACTTATCGACTTGCAGGGAGTCAGGCACTTGATAGACAGTCTATTGCATCATGGCTAATGCACATGGGACTGACAATATCACTTAGATAGTTGGAGAAAAGTTAGACAACAAGAACTTTGTATTATGGAAATTCAGAATGAAGAACTTTTTAGTTGGCAGGGGTTATTGGGATCTATGTACAAGAGATGAGGCTCCTCCTGAATTGCTTGCAATGAATCCAACTAACGAACAGAAAAGAGCTCATAGGCTATGGAATGAGAGAGCATGCAAAGTGTTGCACTGGTTTTCTCTATGTATACCTGATGCTATGGTAATTCAAATCACTGGATGTGAGACTCTGAAGGATGCTTGGGACATACTGATGAAAATTTATGGAACCATGACACATGCACAAAAGATTCAGTTGAAACAGCAGTTCAACAACATGTCTAGGACTGGCAGGAGCATCCAGGTGTATACCACAGAGATTAAGACCATAGCTGATCAACTTGCTACCATTGGCTCAAGTGTATCAGAAGATGATATGATTAATGTTGCCTTGAATGGATTAGGGAAAGAGTACAAAGATTTTGACACATCCATCTCTGTTAGAGAAGAGCCCCCTACCTGAGAAGAGCTAGTTCCTTTGTTGCTGCATGAGGAGGTCAAACTTGGCTTGAATACAGGTTCCAGTGCATCTCAGAGTAGAGACATTGTGCTATACTCTAGCCATCGTGGCAGAGGATTTAGAGGTCGTGGTTCATTTCGAGGTTGTGGTGACACTCGTAATGCTTATGGACAGCAACAGCAATAGGGTAATTAGCATGGTGCAAATACACAAGGCCAGTGTGGATCTAGCGGGTTTAGAGGCAGGGGGGAGATCATCCGAGGTAGAGGTGGTGGATCTGGTTCATGGCAGTCTTCTAATCAGTCCAACAGGGACAAAGATTGCCACTATTGTGGCAGGTATGGGCATATTGCAAAGGATTGCTACAAGAAGTAGGGAGATATGAAGGCAAAGGGCAGACAGCATGGGCACTATGCATCCTCCAGTGGTGCTCATGATGAGCAAGTTGATAGACTCTTTGCCATGCAACATGTATCCAAAAATGCATTGAGACATGATAGAGATGATAGATGGTACATTGACTCTGGAGCGTCAAACCACATGACACCGCATGGAGAGTGGTTTGATGAGATGGTTGCAGGTACACATGGTCATGTATGTACTGGGGATGACACCCGACATGACATAAAGCATAAAGGGATTGTTCCTCTCATGATGTTTGATGGCAAGAAGAAAGGCTTGCATGATGTATTACATGTACCGACCATAACAAAGAATTTTGTCTGTGGGTCAAATGGAAGAACAAAAGCTGCAAGTAAGATTTAACAAAGATGGATGTTTCATTGAGGAGTATGGAAATGGCTACAAGCTAATTGCCAAGGGCAAAAGAGATGGCAAGATGTTTACTTTGGATGCGACCATTCCGGGACTTAAGGCAGCCATGTTTGCTCATGATGAGAGTGCCATTCAGGATGTAGAGATTTGGCATAAGCGGATTGGACATGTCAATGTACAAAAGCTGAAATCTATGCAGCAAAAAGAAGTAGTACTTGGATTACCCAAATTCAAGTATAATGACTTTGGTCATGTACGCCCTGCATGTCAGGTTGGGAAGCATGCACGATTTTCGTTCTTGAGACATGTAAAAAACAGCACTAGGCCTTTACAATTGGTGCACTCTGATGTCTGGGGTCCTTCACATAATGCTTCATTTGGAGGTGCATGGTATTATGTCTCATTTATCGATGATTTCAGCAGGTACACTTGGCTTTATATTCTAAAGCATAAAGATGATGTGTTTGATGCATTCAAAGATTTCAAGAAGCATGCAGAGAATGAGTTGGGTTGCTACATATCATGTTTGAGCTCAGATGGAGGAGGTGAATATGTCTCTAATTACTTTGACAAGTATCTTGCTAAACATGGGATTAGAAGAGAGCTTACTTGCAGCTATACACCGCAGCAAAACGGTGTTGCAGAGAGAAAACACAAGGTCCTGATGGAATCAGCTAGAGCTATGCTGAATGAAAAATGTCTACCAAATGGTTATTGGGCTGAAGCAGTGATGACAGTTGTCTATGTGCTGAATCGAACCCCTACAGCAGGGATTCATGATATCACTCCATATGAGAGATTGTATGGTCATAAACCTTATATTTCGCACTTGAAGGTATTTGGCAGCATTGCATATGTGCATATACCGGATGAGAAGAGGAAAAAATTGGATCCTAAGGCAGTGAAGAGTGTGTTTCTGGGATATGCACAGGAACGGAAAGCTTATAAGTGTTATGTACCTTCTACACATGAGACACTCATAAGCAGAGATGTAGTATTTGACGAGTTAGCATCTTGGTTTGGGAATCCTGTTGCAGTGCCTACTGACGGCTCACCCAGTATGAGTCGTGCTGAAAATACTCCTACAGAGAGTACTTCCATGAGTGGTCAAACAGGTGATGTATCATCTACAGTGAATCCTTGGACAGGACGGTTGCGTAGTCACACTACTACATCCACTGACACGGATATGTCAGTGAGGGGGAGAACAGATAAGGGGAAAGAAAAGGTTTTTGAAGAAGTAACAGGTCCACTCACTGCAGGTTATGAGTCATCTAGCAGTGACAGCTTAGATAGTGAATTGGGGATTCCATCTGTTATGACGCCAGGTGCTAGGCAGAGTCGTTATGTGCCGCCTCATGAGAGGCAAGCTCACAGTGAGCCACAACTCAGGAGATCAGAGAGGGTCAGACGACCTATTGATAGATACACTTACACTGGATATTCAGCCCGTCATTATGCTTATATGACGAAAGTAACAAGTTTTAGAGAACCAAGTAAGTTTGATGAGGCAGTTTTGCAGGTGAGGATTGGCATGCTGCTATGGATGAGGAATATTCAGCTTTGGCTGAAAATGGCACATGGGATTTAGTACAGTTGCCTGAGGGCAAAACACCTATTGGCTGCAAGTGGGTGTATAAGGTAAAATGTAAATCAGATGGATCATTGGAAAGATATAAGGCCAGGCTGGTTGCAAAAGGGTATGCGCAGTAGTATGGTCTTGATTATGAGGAGACTTTCAGCCCTGTAGCAAAGATGGCTACAGTTAGAACTGTGATTGCTTTGGCAACAGCTAGAGGCTAGAAACTATAGCAGATGGACGTAAAGAATGCCTTTCTGAATGGAGAGTTACAGGAAGAAGTTTACATGGAACAGCCTGAAGGCTATGCGCATCCAGAATTTCCAGCACATGTATGCCAGCTGAAAAAGGCATTATATGGGCTGAAACAGGCATCCAAAGCATGGAATGCTTGCATCAGCAGTTATTTGCAGCAACATGGTTTCCGATTGGGTGATGCTGATCATAGTTTGTTTGTGAAGAAGATAGATCGTGGCTATGTATTTCTAGTGGTCTATGTTGATGACTTAATCATTAGAGGAGATGATGAAAGCGGGATTGCTGAAGTAAAGACATGTTTACAAGCTAAGTTTAAGATCAAGGACCTAGGAGAGCTGAAATATTTTTTGGGGATTGAGGTTGTCTCTACACCTCAAGGCATATGGCTACTATAGAAGCAGTATGCTCAAGACATGTTACAGAAATATGGTATGGCTGATTGCAAGCCTATGGATACGCCTTTAGAGCAGAATGTCAAGCTGCAGATTGATGTTGGGACAAAGATTGAGAATGTTACCATGTACAGACAAATGGTAGGCAACTTGATCTATCTCATGATCACTAGACCTGACTTGAGTTATGTTGTGGGGCTGATCAGTCAGTTCATGCAAAAGCCTCGCAAACCACACTTGGATGCAGTCAAGAGAATTCTGAGATATGTAAAGAGTACCACAGATCATGGGCTATTTTATGCATATGGGAAACCCCTTGACTTGATGGGGTATACTGATGCTGATTGGGCTGGTTGCACTTATGACAGGAGGTCAACGAGTGGTTATGCATTTAGATTGGGTAGTAGCATGATTAGTTGGCAGAGTAAGAAATAGCCTACAGTCCCACTATCTAGTACGGAAGCGGAGTATCGTGGTGCAGCCTTAGCGGCCTGTGAAGCTATGTGGTTACAGAAATTGTTGAATGACTTGGGAATACACTCGGACAACAAAGTAAGGCTGTATTGTGTCAATTTAAGCAGTGTCATGTTAGCAAGCAATCCTATTTATCATGCAAGATCGAAACACATTGAGGTCCACTACCATTTCATTAGGGAAATGGTTTTAGCATATCAGATTGACTTGGAGCATGTGAAGACTGAAGACCAGGTAGCAGATATCTTTACTAAATCACTTGGTAAAGATAAGTTCATTCACTTTAGACCGCTACTTGGAGTGATGCAGATGACTTGAGTTTTGTTTTTTGAGCTTGAGGGGGAGTGTTAGAAGTCAAGCTTAGTAGGTACGTCTTTGTGTGTGACCGACATCTGTGACAGCTAGGTGTGTGCTGTCTCCATGTGACTACATTGAATAAGTCGGGTTTGTGTTAGTAGGTGACCTGACTAGAGTTAGTCAGTCTAGTCAACACTAAGACTAGGTTATTTTACATTGTATTTGAGTGCTTCTCAGTTAGTGTGAAATAATGAAGAAAGCTATGGGAACCTGAAGGTTCATGGAGATTGAGTTTCCTTGTCTCTCTCTCTCTCTCATCTTTGAACAAAAGGCAGGGACTCTCAGAAATCCAGGTGCAAGTCACGTGGTCGCAGTAAGTCCCGTGGACGAAAGTCTAATCTTACCTGTCATTATTGTGGGAAAGCAGGACATATTAAGCTGTAGTGCCATAAAATGCGCGATGATAAGCACAAGCAAAAGGGAAAAGAAAAAGTGTAGGAAAAGCCTTCTGAGTGCAGTATTGTACCTGCAAAGTCCAGTGTGAAGATAGAAGAGGTTAATGTCATGCAAGCCACTGATTTAGATGATGATTACATACTTGCAACTTCTTCATGCAATGCCTTAAAGGATTTTGAGATACATTCTATGTATGCGAAGTGCTGGCTCTTGGATTCGGGTGCATCCTTTCATGTGACACCTTGTAGAGATTGGTTTCATACCTATTGTACCATGTCTAGTTTTGTGCATCTTGGTGATGACAGGTCTCTTGATATTGTGGGCATTGGAGATGTTAGGCTGCAGTTTCCTTCTAGCAGTTCTTTTGTTTTGCATGATGTATGCCATGTGCCTGCATTGACTCGCAACCTTATGTCAACTGGACATCTTGATGATGCAAGGTATTTTGTGTCAGATTACTCGTAGCCTTATGTCAGCTGGACAGCTTGATGATGCAGGATATTTTGTGTCTTTTGGAGACTCTGCATGGAAGATTACTCGATGCAGGCTTATGCTTGCAAGAGGTGCCAAGTTTGGCAGCCTCTATCCCTTACTTGTATCTAGAGCTACATTGGATCATGTTTTATTTGTGGGTTCTATTCCCCATGTATCCCTTTGGCATGCTCATTTTGGTCATATGTCTCTTAAAGGAATGAAAATGTTCCGTACTTTGCAGTATCTTCCACCTTTTGACTCTTCGCATTTTGATTCTTGTGATCATTGTTTGTATTGCAAGCAGACTAGAAATACATATAAAACGTCTTGTGAAAAATGCATGGGTGAGCCCTTGGCTCTTGTGCACTCATGTATGTGGGCCACGCCCTGTCAGTCACTTGGTGGGGCAAAGTAGTTTGTTACTTTCATAGATGATTACTCACGTAAGGTTTGGGCTTATCCCATAAAGAGAAAATCTAATGTCTTAGATACATTTCAACGTTGGCTTACATTGGCAGAGAACCAGTATGGGAAAAGGCTAAAATGCCTAAGGCCAGATAATGGGGGTGAGTATGTATCACATGCTTTTAAGCAGTTTTGTGATGAGCGAGGTATTAAGCATCAGTTGACCTCCCCTTACACCCCTCCCCAGAATGGTATGGCTGAATGCATGAATAGGACCATTCAGGAAAGGGTCTATAGCATGCTTAGCCAGGCTGGCTTACCGCATCATTTTTGGGCTAAGGCAATTACTACTGCAATGCATCTCATTAACAGGTCGCCTAGCAATGGCATTGACTTTCAGGTTGCAGAGGAGGTATGGGTAGGCAAGCCCCCCTCTTATGATCATTTGCGTGTCTTTGGATGTGAGGCATTTAGCCATGTGCCCAAGGACTAACGCAATAAGATGGATCCTAAAAGTGACAAATACATTTTCATTAGCTATGGAGATGCAGGAGAGATGGGTTACCGTCTATGGGATCCGCAGGCACAGAAAGTGATCCGTAGTCATGATGTCATCTTTCATGAGGACAAAATGAATATGTAGCCTGAGAAAGTAGTTGAGGTACGTAGAGTTATCTTTCATGAGGAGCCACCTGCTCCCGTTCAACCCGCTCCCACAGCCAGCTAGATAGCTTGCAGCATCACTTGATACTCATGGCCTAGATGTTAGACATGCTGATGTTAGACAGGATGTCAGTTAGGCAGCAGAGCTTGGGTTGGGGCATTCTACTAGAGATAGATGACCTCTGATCATTTTGCACCCTCTATGGATTATGTACTGGTTACAGATGTAGGAGAGCCTCTCACTGATGATGAGGCTATGCACAGGGGTGATTGTCACTCTTGGGAGAGGGCTATGCAGTCTGAGCTTGACTCATTGCATAAGAATCAGACTTGGGATTTGGTTTCCTTGCCTAAGGGTAAGAAGGCTTTGCCATGTAAGTGGGTGTACAAGCTAAAAAGTACCCCTGGACACCCCAAGCCAGCATACAAGGCTCGATTGGTTGCTAAGGGTTTTAAGAAAGAGCATGGTGTTAACTTTGATGAAGTCTTTTCTTCTATGGTTAAGATGACCACCCTACGCTTAATCTTGGCCTTGGTTGCACAGCTTGACCTGGACTTGTACCAAATGGATGTCAAGACGACTTTTTTACATGGGACTTGCATGATGAGATTTACATGGAGTAGCCTAAGGGCTTTGCAGATCCTAGTAGGGAACACCTAGTGTGCAAGCTAAAGAAGAGTCTATATGGCTTAAAGCAGGCACCTAGGGAATGGTACCATAAGTTTGATGCATTCATGCAGTCATAGGGCTACAGCCGCAATGCTATGGATCGGTGCTTGTACACGAAGAAAACCCGTGACGGTTCTTTACTGATTTTGGTACTCTATGTGGATGACATGCTTTTAGCAGGGACAGCTCATGAGGAGCTAGATGCTCTTAAGGCTCAGTTCAAGAAGAGCTTTGAGATGAAAGAACTGGAACATGCCTCTCATATACTTGGTATGCCCATTACGCACGATAGATCTCAAGGACTACTCTATTTGTAACAGAGGGAGTACATTCATAAAGTCCCTAAGCGCTTCCGCATGCAGGATGTTAAGCATATTGGCTGTCCATTACCTTCTCATGTGAAGGTTTCACAGGCCGATTGTCTTTAGACAGATGAGCAGAGGGCCAAGATGGCCAAGATTCCCTATGCATCCGCCATGGGAAGTCTTATGTATGCCAGGATAGCCACCCATCCAAATATTGCTTTTGCAGTTGGGGTTGTGGCACGTTATGTGGCTACACCCGGCAAGAAACATTGGGATGTCGTGAAGGGTATCATGAGGTACCTGAAGGGCACAACAGATATGTGTCTTTGTTATGGCAGCCAAGATACAGGAGTCATGGGGTACACTGACTCTGATTATGCAGGACATGTAGATAGTAGGAAGTCTACTTCTAGCTATGTGTTCACTTATGTTGGAGGGGCTATCTCTTGGATGTCTAGGGCGCAGAAGTGTACAGACCTTTCTACTACAGAGGCCGAGTATATTGCAGCCATAAAGGCTTGCAAGGAGGCTATCTAGTTAGGCCGTTTGATTACAGACCTTGGCATGACAGATACTATGCCTACACTGCATTCGGATTCTATGAATGCCATTCAGTTGGCCAAGAATCCGGTCTTCCATGCAAAGATGAAACATATTGAGGCAAGGTATCACTTCATTTGCAAGGTCGTTGAGGATAGGTCTGTTGACCTTGTCAAGATTCTGACTGAGCAGAATCCTGCAGACTTGCTCACGAAGAGCCTCACTACTGAGCGCTTTGCCTTCCTCAGGAGATTGATGGGCATTGGATGAGATGATGTATTTTTTCTCATATGTTGTACATGTGTACATAATTTCCCAAATAGTAGATCTTTACACTCCTAGAAGCATAATATGAGATAGTCATACAAAGTAGAAGCTTATACACACTCGTTCAAACATTGCTTTATTCATGTTGTCTCTCTCTCTCATCCCTCTCCTATCACTTTGTTACTCTCTCTTCCCTTGCCCAATTAGATTTGTGGTTTTTTTTTTCCATTAAGGGGCTGCTGGCAGCCCCTTTTTGGTGAAAAAACAAACCACGAATTCAAGAATATACAACATGGGGAGAATAAGGACCAATAGGGTATGGGTTTTTTTTCCACTCTTGGGTGAAAAAAAACCCATACCCTATTGGTCCTTATTCTCGAATTTGTGGTTTGTTTTTTTTGCCAAAAAGGGATTGCCAACAACCCCTTACACATCACATATTCTCTCTCATCACCCTTTCTCTCTCCCCCCATTATCTCAACTAATTAACAAATATTTACCTAATTAACTTTACAAGCGAAAGAGAGAGATATAATTTTCTAAATAGGATCTTTACACTCCTAGAAGCATCATATGAGATAGTCATACAAAGCAGAAGCTTATACATACTCATTCAAACATTGCTTTATTCATGTTGTCTCTCTATCTCATCCCTCTCCCATCACTTTATTACTCTCTCATCCCTCTCCCATCACTTTGTTACTCTCTCTTCCCCCATCACTTTGTTACTCTCGCTTCCCTCGCCCAACTAGATTTGTGGTTTTTATTTCGCCAATTAAGGGGTTACCGGCAATCCCTTTTGGCGAAAAAACTAACCACAGATCCGAGAATATACAACATGGGGATAATAGAAAAAAAAACATGTACCCTATTGGTCCCTATTTTCCCCATGATGTATATTCTTTGGATATGTGGTTTGTTTTCTTGCCAAAAAGAGGTTGCCAGCAACCCCTTATTAGGCGAAGAAAAGTTCGTACCCTATTGGTCCCCATTCTCCCCATGCTGTATATTCTCATATTTGTGGTTTGTTTTTTTCGTGAAAAAAGGGTCGCCAACAGCCCCTTATTAGGCGAAGAAAACCCATAAATCCAGTTGGGAAAAAAGTTACTCTTGCAATGAATGGGCCCCCATTACTTAGTTTATTTTAATAAAGAATGTGCATATGCATTCCAAAGAAAATTGATTTATGTTGCACATTTTTAAAAACTAGCTCTAATTATGAAACTTGCTCTACTTATAAAGTTAATTGTTATTATTAATGAGGTATTATATACCAGTTCATGGAAAAAAGACTTGGAAAACCCTCCCAAGACTAGCTTATTAAAACTATGTTTGTAGTATAGAAAAACAAAAAGAACTAGCCTAGTGGATAGTCACTTGGCAGTTAACACTACAAGATATAGGCTTTATACCGATGTTAAAAGCGACAAAAATATAAATAACAAAATTTTCCCCCATCGTCGCAAAAAGCATCGTTATTGGCGATGCCATAGAACAGTCGGTATCAACGTTAGTATCAACGTCGCTATTTGTGTCGGTATCAAGTGACGTTGGTACCGACGCAAATAATGATGCTGATACCGATGCAAATAGCGACGCTAATACCAACGCTAATAACGATGCATGCAAGTAAATTTGCGATGCTAATAGCGATGGTAACATGGGAAAAAAAAAATTGTGGCAGGGCAACAAGCTGCCCTGCCACATATAGCACTATGTGCTTTATTTGGGCCATACAAAATAGTTTCTGCACTGTGTACAATGCTTGTGTAAGTAAAAACAAAGTGTACTAAAATCATAACACTGATACATGAAATAAATACATGATCACATAATGAAAGTGATTGGTACAATCATGACAAGATATCACTACTACATAGAAAATGTTTACACAGATCAGGCGACCAAAAAAGAAGGGTGTGTGAGCTCCAGGGATCCAAGGGCGAGCTACATATCCTCGCCATCTGAAAGCTCGTCCCGCCGTAAAGAAGCATCGAATGGACTCTGCAAAAAAAGAAACAACACATCAGTCCACCATACAATAATGCATTCTAATTAAATATGGTAACTACAGACAAGAAAGATGAGTGACTTATAGGGCCGCTGCGTCTATACAAACGGTCGATCAATGCAGTGAGACCGTGCCTCTCTGCATATCGAGTCTCAAAGCCGGTCGGATCGCGATTTGTAATGGAGTGCTGCAAAGAAAACAAAATACTAACTGTTAGAAACATGATTGTCAGTACAAAGGATATTGCAAAAAAATAAACAAGCAAAACAAAATAAAAACTTACAAAGTCCTCCAGATATGTCCTGTGGCCGCCACTCCCAAGATGATGGACCACTCCGACCTTTAGTCGTGCCCTCGCCACCTCGCGCTGCTGACTCCAACGTCGTGGAGAATCTGTAGCCTCCTCCCTCAGTCGGCACCAGTCATCCGCGTCTAGCTACTTGGGCTTTGCAGCCCCACTCTTGAGTGCCTTGCGTGCATCCGATCGTCTGTGTGACATATATGCACACATGTAGTCCATCATCCAGCCCGTAGAAAATCTATCTGTCGTGGCTGGAACCGGAAACTCCTTATGCAAGGATGCTACTATATAGTCCTTGCTCCCCTCCGGTATGTTTTTCCAATGATCTAATGTTAGAAATCAAGCTCACCGTCAGTGTGTCTTCATCTATGACCGACATCTATGACAGCTAGTGCGTACAGCTGTCTACATGTGACTACATTAAATAAGTTAGGTTAGTAGTTAGTTAGTGACTTGACTAGAGTTAGTTAGTCTAGTCTACATTTACACTAGGTCACTTTATCTTATGGAGAGTGTGTTTTTCAGTTTAGAGTGTGGAATATAAAGAAATGAGCTTGGGAGCCTGAAGGCTCATGGATATGGAGTTCTTCCCTTTCTCTCTCTCTCCTCTTTGAACATGGTATCAGAGCATTACGTGGTGGACCTCCTGGAGCAAGAGGGAGGGAAGATGATCTACAGTTGAAGACTTGTGTCATTTTCTCAAACAGGCTGAATGCCATTCTAAGCTGAAGGTATGCACTAAGTGATTACCTACTCTATGAGTCTAGCTGCAGGTTGTGACTTGTTCAGAGCCTTGTGGAGGCTGTATTGAGCACTAGTGTGTGCTCCATGAGCATCAAACTTGGCAAACAGAGCTGCTAGAGCACACGATAGATCTGCATGAACTACACCTGTTTCCTGCTCTCAGTTGTTGGGCTGCATCTCATCAAATGCTGGTGCATTTGGTCATCAAATGCTTGATTATGACAGGTATGAAGTGTTTTAAGATGGCAAGAGGCAAATGCTTGACATTAAGCTCTGACATGAGCTGAAATCAGAGTGGGCAAATCTGGAAAAAAGGGCAGCACTGTTGTATACACAGTATTCATGGTATATGCAACACATTGGAGAGCTTTGGAAGCACTCTGACAAGCCCAGAAGCACTCTTGGAGCATAAATATATGCTGGAGATCATATGTACTTGTTGTGATCCATTGCAAGCTGATTTTTGTAATTGAAATACTCAGATTTGGAGCATTTCAGACAGGTTGAAAACTGTCTTTTAATATGGACAGCAAGCATTTGTTCCTTACTGAAGCATAGTGTGATATTTGGTGACATCTATGAGATGTATGTACTGACATTTGTATGTCAAAATGTTTATGGGTTGAGAAAAGCATTAAGTGCTACTGAATGCTGAAATTTTTGGAGCTCAAGCAAATGCAATCTTGTCTTGTTGACTGAGTACAAATTGCAGAAGTAATGTATGACTTTGCTCATTAGAGACAGACAGTCTATGGTCACTATATAGTCATGCATTGACCTTGTCATACTGGAGCAAATGTATGATTTGGATTGAAGACACTTTGAAGTGGTTTGGAGCTTGTTATGCTGAATTCTGGCTGACTGCAACCTGCAACTGAATTTGTTGACACTTGTATGTGCTGGTTATGCACTGTTCTGTGCCTTTATGCTCATGTCTTGACTGCCAAATGTACTAGCAGCTAGCTGGGAGATTTTGAAACATGTATGACATGATTACCACTCAGTTTTGGACTTGAAATTGTTGCTGGTTACTCACAGTTTACATTATTCAAACAGCATGTATGTACCCTGGCAGTGAGGTTATAGAAGCTTAAGCTTAAGCAAACACATAACTTATGTATTGACAGTTATATCTACAGTTGAGACCACTTGTTTGTGGGTTGTTTTGGGGTGTCAGTGGGCTGAAATACCCTGGTTTTTTTCTGCAATTTAGTGCAGAAAACTGTCATAAACTGTTACGGACTGAACTTAGTCAATCATACTTATTGGATTGCAGGGAGTCAGGCACTTGATAGACAATCTATTGCATCATGGCTAATGCACATGGGACTAACAATATCACTCAGATAGTTGGAGAGAAGTTGGATAATAAGAACTTTGCATTATGGAAATTCAGAATGAAAAACTTTCTGGTTGGCAGAGGTTATTGGGATTTATGTACAGGAGATGAAGTTGCTCCTGAGTTGCCTGCACACAATCCAACAAATGAACAAAAAAGAGCCTACAGGCTATGGAATGAAAGAGCATGCAAGGTGCTGCATTGGTTTTCCTTATGTATATCTAATGCTATGATAATTCAAATCACTGGATGTGAGACTCCGAAGGATGCTTGGGACATACTGATGAAAAATTATGGAACCATGACACATGCAAGAAAGATCCAGTTGAAACAGCAGTTCAACAACATGTCTAGGAATGACAAGAGCATCCAGACGTATACCATGGAGATTAAGACCATAGCTGATCAACTTGCTACTATTGGCTCAAGTGTATCAGAAGATGATATGATTGATGTTGCCTTGAATGGCTTAGGCAAAGAGTACAAAGCTTTTGATACTTCCATTTCTATCAAAGAAGAGCCCCCTAGCTGGGAAGAGCTAGTTGCTTTGTTGCTGCATGAGGAAGTCAAACTTGGTTTGAATACAGGTTCTAGTCCATCTCAGAGTAGAGACACTGTGTTATACTCTAGCCAGCGTGGTAGAGGATCTAGAGGTCGCGGCTCATTTCGAGGTCATGGTGACACTCACAATACTTATGGACGGCAACAGCAGCAGAGTAATTGGCATGGTGCAAATACACAAGGCCAGCGTGGATCTGGCGGGTTTAGAGGCAGGGGGAGATCACCTCGAGGTAGAGGTGGTGGATCTGGTTCATGGTAGTCGTCTGATCAGTCCAACAGGGACAAGGACTGCCATTATTGTGGCCGATACGGGCATATTGCAAAGGACTGTTACAAAAAGCAAGGAGATATGAAGGCAAAGGGCAGACGGCATGGGCACTATGCATCTTCCAGTGTTGCTCATGATGAGCCAATTGATAGACTCTTTGCCATGCAGCATGTATCTAAAAATGCATCGAGACATGATAGAGAAGACAGATGGTACATTGACTCTGGAGCGTCAAATCACATGACACCGCATGGAGAGTGGTTTGATGAGATGGTTGCAAGAACACATGGTCATGTATGTACTAGGGATGACACCCAACATGACATAAAGCATAAAGGGATTGTTCCTCTTATGATGCCTGATGGCAGAAAGAAAGGCCTGCATGATGTATTACATGTACCAACCATAACAAAGAATTTGTTGTCTGTGGGTCAAATGGCAGAACAAAATTTCCAAGTGAGGTTCAACAAAGATGGGTGTTTCATTGAGGAGTATGGAAATGGCTCCAAGTTAATTGCCAAGGGCAGACAGGATGGCAGGATGTTTACATTGGATGCGACCATTCCGGGACTCAAGGCGTTTGCACATGATGAGAGTGTTATTCGGGATGTAGAGATTTGGCACAAGCGGATTGGACATGTCAATGTACAAAAGCTGAAATCTATGCAGCAGAAAGAAGTAGTACTTGGATTACCCAAATTCAAGTATAATGATTTTGGTCATGTATGCCCTGCATGTCAGTTTGGGAAGCAAGCACAGTTTCCTTTCACGAGACATGTAAAAAATAGCACTAGTCCTTTACAGTTGGTGCACTCTGATATCTGGGGTCCTTCACATAATGCTTCTTTTGGCGGTGCACGGTATTATGTCTCATTTATTGATGATTTCAGCAGGTACACTTGGCTTTATATCTTGAAGCATAAGGATGATGTGTTTGATGCATTCAAAGACTTCAAGAAACATGTTGAAAATGAATTGGGCTGTTACATATCATGCTTGAGATCAGATGGAGGAGGTGAATATGTCTCAAACTACTTTGACAGGTATCTTGCTAAACATGGGATCAGAAGACAGCTCACCTGCAATTATACACCGCAGCAAAATGGTGTTGCAGAGAGGAAAAACAGGATGTTGATGGAGTCAGCTTGAGCTATGCTAAATGAAAAATGTATGCCAAATGGTTATTGGGCTGAAGCAGTGGTGACTGCTATATATTTGCTGAATCGAACCCCTACTGCAGGGATTCATGATGTCACTCCATATGAATGGGTGTATGGTCATAAACCTGATATTTCACACTTGAAGGTATTTGGCAGCATTGCATATGTGCATATACCGGATGAGAAGAGGAAGAAATTGGATCTTAAAGCAGTGAAAAGTGTGTTTATTGGATATGCACAGGAATAGAAAGCTTATAAGTGTTATGTACCTTCTATGCATGAGACACTCATAAGCAGAGATGTGGTATTTGATGAGTTAGCATCCTGGTATGGGACTCCTATTGCAGTGCCTACTGATGGCTCACCCAGTATGAGTCATGCTGAAAATGCTCCTGCGGAGAGTACTTCCATGAGTGGTCAGACAGGTGATGTATCATCTACAGTGAGTCCTTGGACAGGACGATTACGGAGTCGCACTACTACATCCACTGACACGAATATGTCAGTGAGGGGGAGAACAGATAAGGGAAAAGAAAAGGTTTTTGAAGATGTAACAGGTCCACTCACTACAGGTTATGATTCATCTAGCAGTGACAGCTTAGACAATGAATTGGGGATTCCGTCTGTTATGACGCCAGGCGCTAGGCAGAGCCGCTATGTGCCGCCTCATGAGAGGCAAGCTCACAGTGAGCCACAGCTTAGGATATCAGAGAGGGTCAGACGACCTGTTGACAGGTATACTTACACTAGATATTGAGCCCGTCATTATGCTTATATGACGAAAGTAACAGGTTTTAGAGAACCAAGTAAGTTTGATGAGGCAGTTGTTGCAGATGAGAATTGGCGTGCTACTATGGATGAGGAATATTCAGCTTTGGCTGAAAATGGTACATGGGATTTGGTACAGTTGCTTAAGGGCAAAACACCTATTGGATGCAAGAGGGCGTATAAGGTAAAATGTAAATCAGATGGATCATTGGAAAGATATAAGGCCAGGCTGGTTGCAAAAGGGTATGCGCAGCAGTATGGTCTTGATTATGAGGAGACTTTCAGCCCTGTAGCAAAGATGGCTACAGTTAGAACTATGATTGCTTTGGCAACAGGTAGAGGATGGAAACTATGGCAGATGGATGTAAAGAATGCATTTCTCAATGGAGAATTACAGGAAGAGGTTTACATGGAACAGCCTGAAGGCTATGTACATCCAGAACTTCCAGCACATGTATGTCGGCTGAAAAATGCATTATATGGGCTGAAACAGGCACCTAGATCAAGGAATGCTCGCATCAGCAGTTATTTACAGCAACATGGTTTCCGATTGGGAGATGCTGATCATAGTCTGTTTGTGAAAAAGACAGATAATGGCTATGTTTTCCTAGTTGTCTATGTTGATGACTTAATCATTACAGGAGATGATGAAAATGGGATTGCTGAAATAAAGACATGTTTACAGACTGAATTTAAAGTCAAGGACCTTGGAGAGCTGAAATACTTTTTGGGGATTGAGATTGTCTCTACACCTCAAGGCATATGGCTGCTACAGAAGCAGTATGCTCATTACATGTTACAGAAATATGGTATGGCTGATTGCAAGCCTATGGATACGCCTTTGGAGCAGAATGTCAAGCTGCAGATTGATGTTGGGACAGAGATTGAGAATGTTACTATGTATAGACAGATGGTAGGCAACTTGATCTATCTCACGATCACTAGACCTGACTTGAGTTATGCTGTGGGGCTGATCAGTCAGTTCATGCAGAAGCCTCGCAAACCACACTTAGATGCAGTCAAAAGAATTCTGAGATATGTAAAGAGTACCACGGATCGTGGGCTGTTTTATGTATATGGGAAACCCCTTGACTTGATGGGGTACACTGATGTTGACTGGGCTGGTTGCACATATGACAGGAGGTCAACCAGTGGCTATGCATTTGAATTGGAAAGTAGCATGATCGGTTGGCAGAGTAAGAAATAGCCTACAGTTGCACTATCTAGTATGGAAGCAGAGTATCGTGGTGCGGCCTTGGCAGCATGTGAAGCTAAGTGGTTATAGAAGTTGCTGAATGACTTGGGAGTACACTTGGACAGCAAAGTCAAGCTGTACTGTGATAATTTGAGTAGTGTTATGCTAGCAAGCAATCCTATTTATCATGCAAGATCAAAACACATTGAGGTTCACTACCATTTCATCAGGAAAATGGTTTTAGCATATCAGACGACTTGGAGCATGTGAAGACTGAAGACTAGGTAGCAGACATCTTTACCAAATCACTTGGTAAAGATAAGTTCATTCACTTTAGACAGCTACTTGGAGTGATGCAGATGATTTGAGTTTTGGTTTTGAGCTTGAGGGGGAGTGTTAGAAATCAAGCTCACCGTCAGTGTATCTTCATCTATGACCGACATCTATGACAGCTAGTGCGTACAGCTGTCTACATGTGACTACATTAAATAAGTCGGGTTATTAGTTAGTTAGTGACCTGACTAGAGTTAGTCAGTCTAGTCTACATTTACACTAGGTCACTTTATCTTGTGGAGAGTGCGCTTTTCAGTTTAGAGTGTGGAATATAAAGAAATGAGCTTGGGAGCCTGAAGGCTCATGGATACGGAGTTCTTCCCTTTTTCTCTCTCTCCTCTTTGAATATCTAAGACGTGCCGAAAAACTTGTTGGCACAACTCTCTCATGCAAGCCATCACCCTCCTCCCCTCATCATTCATGATGATGGCTCCTAACCTATCATCGACAAGATAGGCATATCCCCCTCGGGTATTCCTAAGATGGGTCCTCTCCCACCTGCGTCCATGCTCCTGGGCATATCCAGGAGACCCCTATACATCGGGTGTACCGACCGATGTAGTATCTATTGGAGTAGTATCCATAGGGGTGCCACCTGCAGACGGCTGAGCAAAAGACGAAGTAACTGGAGTAGACATCCCCACAGGTGTGACAAATCCTGGAGGTGATGCAACTCCAGTAGAACGACGAGACGGAGACACCGCGTCTGTGCCTCCACAACATCCACCTGAGCCACACTCCTGGGAACCACCACGAGAGCAAGGAGTCGCACATGTATCCTGTGCTGACCACGGACTCACTGCCTTCGTATCTCTACATCATCCCCCTGACCCTAAAGCACTCCCTCCCTCTGGCCCAAGTCTGGAGCATCGACCTCGTCTGCTCGAAGCTGAAGCATCTGATCGCGTCGAAGTAGATCTAGTAGAGCAGCTTGACAATGTCCGAGACAGCTCCTGGTCTACGATGTCTCTAAATCTCGCAATCTGATCTAGAGACATGTGCATGAAGATATCCTGCAGCTCCTCATCGCTTATCCCTCGACTCATTCTGAAAATGTCACTTGCACAGATAAAAAATGATGTTAGTATAATCAATTTAAATCATACAAAGTACGGTAATATAAATCCTTAAAAAATTATCTCACTTAAAATGCATATCTTATGTACCCTTATAAGCAATTAGTCAACGAATTGAGTAAGTGGATGCTCCAAGTATGAAGTATGCTATGGTCCCATGTCAATCTCCTGACACAACTCCACATACACTAGAAAGTCGATAGACATGTCACCACAAAAGGATGAGTCCACCTCATTCTCAAAGAATTCTTGGACTCCTATATTTCCATCATTGTTAGCCGATGCTAGCTCCTCTACATACTCCAAGCTTTCAGTGGCCTCCACCCCTTGCAATATCGACCCCTCTATTTACATATTGTCCTCATCTATGCTTGGAACATCGCTTTGATCATATACTCTCGCACTTTGGGGAGCTGAAGGTATAACATACCGCCATCGAGGTTGTCGAGGATATGGATAGAAGATTACTTATTTACAAACACGTACAAGAGAGATTAAACTATTGTGACATGTACCATGTCGTAATACAATTAACAAAAAAATGAGTTCATGCATCTATTCACAATGGGCCGGCAACACAAAGGTATCACGCAAATCCGTCCATTTTTTTTCGGAATCTATTTCAAGAAATCCATATGGACCTCGTCGAACTGTTGCTCCAGCTCCTTCAAGTACCACTTTGAACCACTGCGCATCGAATAGTATCATGGAGAAGCTACGATAATCCACCGTAACAATACTTTGCAAGTTTCCAAAATACTCCATCTCATCTATAAGTGTGTTTGGATCCATTGCTCATCGTTGGCTCTCCTACTCGAACCTTGCCATGATACCACAATCCATTATGGAGCGCATTTTGTCAACATGCTCCATGCAAAAATGCCGTCCCTATGACCGCATTGCACTATATATTTTGTATTATACATTGAAACACTTAAATTAGTTATCGCATATAAAATATATATACGATAAATCCTAAACACGTCATCACCTTTGCACTACATCCCCTCGAGAATTCCCACTCCTCCATTGAGACCTCCGCCCCTTCGCGAGACGTTGCGATCAAAGCTCCATGCAACCATCGCGTTGACATGAACCGCGGCATCTCCTCCATGCCCTCGGGATATCGAATCGGTTGATGGCATGTATTACGTCAAAATTCAGATGGCGCTTCCTCTGGATCTTGCCTAGCGATCTAGTACTCGGTGAGCCACGTCTCCATAGAGGCATGGTGCAATATAAAAAAGTGATTCACCTTCTCCTCTATTGCAGCATCCATTCTTTTTTCTACCCCATTTCCAAAACATCACATCTCCGGTCAGTCTATCATCATCCTTTAGTGACCATAGCATTTTTTTGTCTGGATCCACCATTGGTAGCCATTGTGAAATATGCACTAGCACCTCATACACCAACCAACCTTCAACCATGCTACCTTCTGGCCGAGTTCGTTGTCGCACAAAGTCTTTCAGGGTTTTCATGAAGCGCTCCAAGAAGAACATCCATCGCATATGGACAGGTCCAGCAATCTCCACTTCATCTACAAGATGCACAAGAAGGTGGATTTGTATCGTGGATTTGTTTCCTAAGAGATCTTGTGGTGATATTGTTTTAGTTTTTGCGAAGCATATGAATGATAATGTTTTAGTTTTTTGTATTTGTCTTTTTAAGAAGAGATTGATTTTTATGGAATATCCAAATTTATTTTTGGATTTAGTTATGAAAAATGAATGTTTTTCTAGTTGATAGGCTGATTGCCTTCATTGTATACTTGCGTAGTGGAGGCTAGGACAAGCCCCATGTATGAGAGGTCTCTTTGTAGGAAGAACATTATGCTAGGAGGCGCAAGTGTGCTAGGGTTCTCTAACCATATATCCCTTAGGTTTGTTAAGGATCGGCCTAACCCCTATGAGCCTAGGATGAGCTTATTGTAAGGTCTTATTTTATTTTCTCTCTTTCTCTTCCTCTTTCATTTCCTCTCCCTCCCTCACCCTCACCCTCTCTTTCTCTCTTTTTCTATTAGGTTTAATGATTTTTCTCTCTTTTTCTCTCTCCTCTCTCTCTCTCTCATTTCATTTTCTCTCTTCCTCTCCCTCTTTCATTTCCTCTCCCTCCCTCACCCTCACCCTCACCCTCTCTTTCTCTCTTTCCCTATTATGTTTAACATCTTTTCTCTCTTTCTCTCTCCTCTCATTCTCTCTTTTTTTTCTCTCTCCTCTCCCTCTCTCATTTCTTCTCCCTCTCTCACCCTCTCGCTCTCTTTCTCTCTTCCCCTATTATGTTTAATGTTTTTCTCTCTCCTCTCCCTCTCTCATTTCTTTTTCTCTCTCCTCTCCCTCTCTCATTTTCTTTTCTCATTTCCTCTCCCTCCCTCACCCTCACCCGCTCTTTCTCTCTTTTCCTATTATGTTTAACATATTTTCTCTCTTTTTCTCTTTCCTCTCATTCTCTCATTTTTTCTCTCTCCTTTCCCTCTCTCATTTATTCTCCCTCCCTCACCCTCACCCTCTCCCTCTCTTTCCCTATTATGTTTAATGTTTTTCCTCTCTTCTCCTCTCCCTCCCCCTCTCTTTCTCTCTCCCTCCCTCTCCCTCTCCCTCCCTCTTCCTTTCCCATTTCCTCCCCCTCTCCCTCTTCCTCTCTTTCTCTCTCTCTCCCTCCCTCTCCCTCTCTCCCTCCCTCCCTCTCCCTCTCTCATTTCCTCTCCCTCCCTCTCCCTCTCCCTCTCTTTCTCTCTCATTTCCTCTCCCTCTCTCAATACACATAGATTATAACAAAAACAAGTAAAAGAGAGAGAGAAAACTCCCTCTCCCTCTCTCATTTTCTTTCCCTCCCCCTCTCTTTCTCCCTCCCTCCCTCTCCCTCTCTTATTTCCTCTCCCATTTCCTCACTCTCCCTCTCCCTCTCTTTCTCTCTCATTTCCTCTCCCTCTCTCAATATACACAAGTTATACAAAAAACAAGTAAAAGAGAGAGAGAAAACACAAAAGCAAAGCAAGAATTGACAATGCACTCACCATAAAGACTCAAAGAAGGGTTTGGCAGCTCCTCTTCACCCTCCATACACCTCGTGCTCTTCTTCGCGAACGGTGGCAGTGGCGGTGCTTCTTTCTCTCTTTCTCTCCCTCTCAGTAAGACGGTCGCTCTCGCTCTCTCTTTCGTAAATGTGCGAAAAATGACGCGCTCGGGTTTCGGCCCGCTTTTTTTGCTCTAGGTACCATCGCTATTTACGTCACTATTAGCGTAGCGACGCCGCTATTTGTCGTCGCTAATGCTCATCGCTATAGCCTCATATCCTTGTAGTGTATAAGTACACTTGGGTGTAAGAAGATGAGAATAAGGAATTAGTGTAAATAACATTGATATTATGCCATGTCACACTGACATTGGTATAAAAGGAGAGGACATGTAATTTTACATATCTTTTTGACACATTAACTTTCTCTCCCTTCTTACTCACATCTTCTATGGCTTCCCCTTCTTTCTTGTCTTTCTCTCTCTAAATCTAGTCTTTCTCTCTCCTTGTCACTCTTATTCTCTCTCTTCCTGCATTCTTTTCTCTCTCCTCTGCAGTCTTCTCTCTCCTCTTTCTCTCTCCCTGGTTCTCTCTCTGACAAGTGGTATCAGAGCCATAGGTTCTTGATCCAGTTAGCCAACATTCCATTCAATTATGTTTTTTTCAAGTCACACTGATTTAAGAGCCACAAGTACATATGTATAGACATGGCAGGCAGCATTGGAGTGACCTATGAACATTTCCAAGAAGAAGACAGGCAGCATTGAAGACCAATGGACATTTCCAAGAACAAGACATGCAACATTGAAGATTTTTCAGAAACTTGAGGCAGAAATGGAGGAAAGTATACCAAACTAGCAGGGAATACGATTTCTGAAGCATTATCTCGGTCCAGGGAACAATACGTGAGAAATGGCGGGCAAGATGGAGAAGCTTCATTCGAAGGGCCGCTTGATGAAGCATTAAAATGCCTTGTACAAAAGCTGTTGTGATGCTTGAAAGAAATAGAGAATGCAGATCTATCTGCTACAAAGACACGTGAAGGAGGAGGTACAGAAGGAGACGGAGAAGAAAACGGTGCGGACACAAAGCACTCCAAATTGCAAGCCACTTGCAATGACACCATGGAAGCTGCTTCACGCTACGGCACACTTTAAGTTCCAAGCAAAGCTTCAAGACTCTCTTGATTGAGTTGATCACCTCATCACTGCGAGCTGCTGTATTAGAGGCTTCATTATTTCCCTCTTTAGCAAGGAGACGTGTGGTGAGCCAGTGCTGGCTCGAACTGTAGAGAGTGCCAATTTGTGAGACTCCTTGCGAAGCTCATTGAGGGAAGGAAGATTTCACATGATGGAATCAAGATGAAATTCTAAATCCTATAGGAATGAAGATTTCACAGGACCAAATTAGGATGGAATCCTGAATCCTACAAGATGGAAGATTTCACATAACAGAATCCTAAACGAGACAGGGAAATTTTTGATCTAATAGCACATTACTTGGTTTAATATCTCCATGGATGACAGGAGGGTTGCATTCTAGATGCAGCACTTCTTGCAAACTTCTGTTCTGCACATGCAGTCATAGACGAGCAATCTACCTTCTCACTATGGGAGGAATGCCCTAAGAGCTTCACCACATACCTAGAGTCAAGGCGCCGGCAAATAGAGAGCTCATTCTGGAACTCCCTCTCACCCTGAATGGAAGACAAAACAAACTTGAGAAGACCTTGCCAATATCTGCATAGCGTTTATGAATCTTGCCATGTCCACGATATTAATTAACAATGAATGACCAAAAAGTGTCATTGCTGTCAGAGAATTCTTATTTGTGTTTGCTCCTTGGGAAACCATATAAGTAGAGTCTTGACCCTTCCCAATGCCTGTAACAATGGCAACTGTGGAGGCTCCAGGAGCAGCATCCAAGGTCTGCTCATCCTGAAGAACATTCCCAGATAGCAAACTATTTGAAACTTGTTGCTGGTTGTCTACTGCTTGTCCCGAAGAAGTGGCAGCATTTTGCATTGTTTGCAGCTCTAAAAGTGGCATGTTGTGCTTGGTTGCTACAATAGTTGTCTGGTGGCCCATTGACACATTCATCCATGCATTGGCCTTTGAATCCAGGCCTCCTCCTCATTGCTCCCAATTGTCAGGTTGTAGAAGTTAGGATTGCAGAAGCAACAACCTCTCAGATGTCATGATGGCAAGCCTCAGACTTTGAGGTCTTAACAGTGCTCCAACAACAAGCTCTGAGTAGTCAACTAGTCTTCCATCCACATACACCAGTAGATATATTGGGCGAGATTTACAAGCATCCTTCTGATACAAAGTTAATCAAAGCCTTTGCAACAACATCTCTGTTGGAGATGAATATCAGATTGGATGGGTTAGAATTACAAACAAGAGTTAGGTTCCCTGTAATGTCATTAAGAAGATGAGCTTGATGAAGCACTGCCAAAAGTGATGAGGCTAGTACAGTGGCAATCAAGACTGTTGAACTTGATGCAGTCTTAGGAAGCATTGATGTGCAGTATAGATAGGTTCAAGGTCATGAAACTGACAAGTTCCTATCGTATCCTTGGCGTAGGAAAACAACAGGAACTGCAGGAGGAACTCTATGTTGCAGAAATTTCAAGAGTGCTCCTATAGTACTGGGTGACAGTGGATTGAAATCGATATCTTCTTCATCCTCTTCATCACTCTGTGTGCAACCAGTACTGTCAATCATTAAGGCAGATAAACATGCGGTTACAAGTCGTATAGCTGAACCTACTATGCAGAGGAGGCAAATGTTGCAAGCATTTTAAAGCCAGCTATGAACAGGATTCTTGTCATTGCTCAGGAGGCTTTTGTTATCTGGGAGACGCAAGGTTTCATATTGCATCAATAGTTCGATTGTCATCCATCGACAATGCAACCAATGGCAATTTCCCATGCTTCAGAGAAGATTTGATTGTCTCCTGGCTCACTGGAGATCCAGATTCATACATTGCATTAGCATCATCAATGATATCTGGAACTCTAGGATTGACAGTTTTGGACATCACTAAAATTGTTCAAAATTTTTGAAGAATTTCATGGGGCTTTTTCTCTTCAACACTTCCTGAATGTTCTTAGCATCAATGACCGACAATATTTGAAGGTTCTTCCCCAACATTAAAGAGATTGAACCATTTCTTGAAGGCTCAGCAATGATCTATTTGATGAATCTTGTACCACTTGACTTCTCGTCATCAACCTATTGCCTATGGAAGACCGATGGAGCATTCTCAAGGGTGTGATGCTTTGGGGATGCAATCTTGTAATGCCATATTCATGGAATGCTCTCTCCTACTCATTTGAGTGTATAGGTACTGGGTATTGACTCAAGTTGGATAAGAAGTACTCAAAACACTTGGAACAGGGCCAAAACAGGGTGCAGTCCAAACAGGGACAGATTTGGAAAAGTTGCTACAGAAATTAGTAGCATCATTCTAATGACAAAGAAACAATTGGAAGTGATACTAGACATCATAAGCTTCGAGTGGAGCCATCAAACGTCTCATTTGGACACATATTTCTCGAGCTAGAGCCTATTTAGTACAGGCAGTTCACTGTGGACAGTTCTGGAAATTCTTAAACAGAGAGGGGTATTGCTACTCCTAAATTCAAACCAGGATTTCTACTTGATACTAGACATCCTAACATTCGAGTCAAGCTATCATACACCTTATTTGGACTTATATTTTTCAAGGAACAACATATCTCTTCAACTTGACTGCAATGGCAGCTGAGAACAATAGCTCCATCTCTAGTGAACAAGGTTGGCTTCAAACACAAGCTAATATTGACAAACTTGGACAAGGTTGGCTTCAAACACAAGCTAGAATTGACAAACTTGGAGTTTTGGCTGATCAGTGTATTGCTCTTATAAAGGCAGTTATGGAAAAAACAACAAGACCTGAATCAAATGCTTATGCTCATGGCCAGCATCTATATGCTGATGGTACACTTGAATCAAATGCTTATGCTTATGGACAACATGTATATGTACTGATGGTACACACTATGATCTACATGCATCTTATGAACATGAACAGCAACAACATGTAAATGAATATGAGCAGTATGCAAGTACATCTGGACAGCATGTTAATGCTTATAAATATGATGTACCATATCATAATGCAGAGTATCATTCCATTGAACCTTGGCAGCAGAATGGTTATTATGGTCAACATGCTTATGCTTATGAGCATCCATCTCTTTAGCAAAATAGTTATGATTATACTTGTGAAGCTCTCTTGGTTGACCAACCCAGTTCTTATGGATGTGACAGAAATGGTTATGCTTATCAGTGCACTTCTAGCTTTGATCAACAGCAAGCAAGTGATTATGACCAATACTGTGGGACTAATGATCAAAGGCTGCTTATGTATGTGAGCAGCAAACATAGTGGAAGCAAATGCATATGCTCAACCAAACTGTCCGTCTGATGTGCAGCAGGGCTATTATTACCATATGCAGTATGGACAGCATGAGCAATATGGTCATGAGTATGGACAGCCATCTGTTGTACATGATGAGCATGGACAGCCATCTGCTATACATGAGCAGCAAGATGACTATGAGCAGCATGTCAAAACTATTATAGAGCTGACCAATGGTGATGAACAGGTGTGTAAATTGTTATCTAAGGCTAAACGCGTTAGACACCTTACTAGTGATACGATACGAGAACTGCATGCTGTGGGCTTATACTATCGATGTGCTAAGCCACTATCTTGTAATCAGCAAGCCACATGTAGGGCAAAGTCTGCCAAAATATTCTTGGTATTTGAATATTATGATGCAAATGATGGAGAACATCTTGTTGAAGACCATATTGGTATGAGTCCACAACAAGAAGTTCAGTTCAAGAATTAACAAATAACATTATATTTTATATTATTTACTTAGTTAAATAATTAATTATTGAATATTAATAATTAATAAATAACTAATTTATATATTAGTTATTAATTAATTACTAAGCCAATAAAATTATATATTGATCGATTAGTTGAAATTAATAACTATATGTTTAAAATTAATAAGTATGAACTAAAAAATAATTAGTAATAACCAATAGTTAGTTATTTAAAATTAATAAATAATTTATTTAAATTAATAACTAATAAATAATAATTTATTATTTATTAATTAGTTATGAATTACTTAAATATCTTTAATTAGTTATAAATTAGTTTTTAACAACTAATAAATATCTTTTATTCAAGTAGTAATTGCTAATTGTAATATTATATATTTATTTTATTTAAAAATATTAAATAATTTTATCACATAATTATTTAGTAATTAAAAATATTTATTACTTAATTAATTAATATAAATCTATTAATTAAACTTTTATTGATTCAATATAAATCAAATAATATTTAAAAAGATTATATATGTTAGTTCATTAATTAGATATTTAGTGTATCAATCAAATTATATCAATTAAATTATTAATTAATTTTTTAATTCATAATAGTGAGCTCGTTTAATAATTCATGTATATCAACTAGCTTATTAATTAATTAGCTATTATAGTAATCAATTAGTATGAAGTGAATCATTGGTATACAAATATTACTTAACTTGTTTATTAATTTATATATTACTATTAATCATTTCATAGACATCAATGTATTGTAATAGTAATACTAATTAATCAGTTAATATGATTGTACATTAATACTTTAGTTGTATGGGATTTTTTTCGAAGGGAATGAAGAGAGAGTGCAAGTGCATGTGGATTAGGATCGTTTTACCCACCGAGAAAGGGGTCATCGGCGCACCTACATCATCTATCTTGGTTATTTGGGTTTAGGGTCCAAGGTATGAGAGAGAGTGTGCGTGTGGGCCATGATGGTTGATGAGAGAGAGTGCATGTGGATTGGGATCATTTTGTCGCCAAAGAAGGGATCGTCGGCAACCCAATATTTGTGGTGTAGAAAAATATGACTAGCACCCCCCTATGCCCCTTTCTCACATCTCTCTCTTCATATGGCACATGTCTCCCACTCTCTCTCTCTCTCTCTCTCTCTCTCTCTCTCTCTCTCTCTCTCTCTCTCTCTCTCTCTCTCTCTCTCTCTCTCTCTCAGACATGTATTTAACGCCCCACTATGTCAAAGTAGTTATATAAGGCCACATATCCCCTATGACACAACACCTCCCCCTCCCTCAAGTTGTGGATTATTTTCTTAATCTCGCAGGTACCTACCTCCCTCCCTTCCTCCCTTCCTCCCTCTCTCTCTCTCTCTCCTCCTCCTCCTCCTCCCCCTCACTCTATCCATCACCCCCAAGCTCTCTCCCAGGCTCCCTCTTGGTGCTCTCCAACCCCCTCTCTCTCTCTCTCTCTCTCTCTCTCTCTCTCTCTCTCTCTCTCTCTCTCTCTCTCTCTCTCTCTCTCTCTCTCTCTCTCTCTCTTCGTGGCACCCACATCCACTCACACACACTGTCTCTCTCTATCTCCCTCTTTTGCTCTTTCCCTCCCACACAAATCTCTCTCTCTCTCTCTCTCTCTCTCTCTCTCTCTATGTGGCACCCACATCCACTCACACACACACACACACTCTCTCTCTCTATCTCCCTCTTTTGCTCTTTCCCTCCCACACAAATCTCTCTCTCTCTCTCTCTCTCTCTCTCTCTCTCTCTCTCTCTCTCTCTCTCTCTCTCTCTCTCTCTCTCTCTCTCTCTCTCTCTCTCTCTCTCTCTCTCTCTCTCTCTCTCTCTCTCTCTCTCTCTCTCTCTCTCTCTCTCTCTCTATGTGGCACCCACATCCATACATAGACACACGCACGCACACACTCTCTCTCTCTCATGCCAAATACTTTATATATATATATAGCACTCGCACGCACGCACATGTGTGTACACACACACACACACTCTCTCTCTCTCTCTCTCTCTCTCTCTCTCTCTCTCTCTCTCTCTCTCTCTCTCTCTCTCTCTCTCTCTCTCTCTCTCTCTCATGCACACACTTTATATATCCTCCTCTCTCTCCCTCCCTCTCTTGTATATGACATACACCCCCACACTAAGTCTTTCAATGACACCCATATCTGACATGAGTATTTGTACATGTGTAGATAGCTTTGGAAATAGATCCAACATCTAGTGCTACACCAAATACCAATGTCCGCATATATGTATTGTCCCTCTCTGCCAAACCTATTATGCACTACACAAGTAGTCGGTTCCTAATGTTGAAGAAGGAAGACATTTGCAATGGCAATGGCTCCCGTGTTCTTGCTAACACCCATGCAAATGGCCAAATACAAAGCACAACGGTCCATTGTAACAATGATCATGAGGCTGTCCAGGTATATGTTCTGGATACCTTGGTCTCGCAAGACTATCTTGTCGAACACGAAAATGGGCCTACATTGCAGCCTTCCCCCACCATAGACCTCACCTAGATCCCTTGTAGCATTGAGAAGACAACAATAACTGTGGAAGCCTCACCACCCCCCTTGGACATTGAGAAAAACAAAACCATCCCTATCACGCTTGATGTGGAAGAGGAGAGAATGTGACAATCCTCTTATGCTGTAAGTGTGGTTGAGTACATAATGTCTTCGTGGGGGACTGACACTGAGTCTTATGTCGTTTTCTTCAAAATACAAGCACTATATACGTCGTTTTCTTCAAAATACAAGCACTATAGAGAGAGTGGAGGAGATCCCAGTTTTCTACTATAGCAATGTGGCGTACAAGCTTCCACCAATAGTAGACAATATGCATCCAATGGACGATCACCATTGCTGGACAAAGCCCACGTCAACATCAATGGCATTCCTTGGTACTGTTTACTGAAGCAAATATATTTGACAGCTAGATTGTCCCAATAGAGATTGTACTTGTAGGTCTAGTTTTAGCTCCCCAAACAAGGTGACATGGATAGGTGCAAGATTCTTCATTCACTCCACTATCATTACAGCGATTGCAGAGTCACATGACATGGTTCTAGTACCCTATCACAAGTAAATCACACTAATCAAGTCCAAATGCATGCCATGCAAGTAAACTCAGTACCACCATACCGACTATTGGAATGTCAGCTGTTGGTCTTGGAAGCCTTGGATGCTTCTATTGTAGGAACCCCCCCATCCTGCTCTCCAAGTGCGAGTGTGTAGTGTATTATGTGATGTCAGCAAAGCCAATGTCAAGATTATTTATTCATCAAGGCACACATAACCACGAGGTGCAAAGAGGCACATGTAGAGCTAATCTCAAAGAGGTGCAAAAGACCGTAGAGGAAATGGTAAGAGACTTTAGTGCAACTAGACCTCAACACCTACAAATGACTGTGGCCAGAAGGCTAGTGATGGATGCCTTAGTTCGTGAGCAAGGTGTCCCCATGTCCGACACTAGACTCTTGACGATGCTCGAGGAACTCCAACCACTCATTCAGAGGAACATGTAACATATTATTCCATTCACAACACATTTCAAAATATCTTTAAAGGCCATGCATACGAATATCAATATTTTGTGCATGTAGGTTTAAACACATGGTCCATGCAGCATGCACTGAGTGTGATCAGGGAATGGAATCTCGTCTTCTAAAGTTACAGCAACCTTGTGCATACAGATTTTTCCATGGTAGTCTATTTCCTAGGCAAGCCATTGAATGATAGTAGGTGCTTTATATTCAAAATGTCAACAATTGGATCAGCCTCAAGGGTTAACTTAGTGAATCGTATGTGAAGGAATGGCACTTGGGACCTACGCAATATTTGGGTATGCTTTGACCACGTGCATCGCATTAATGATTGGACCACCATGGCAGCACATGTGTATGATCCAAGGTAGTTTCTCTTACCTAATTCTACTGTCACAACACAAACTTAAGCAACATAGTTTTCCTTACTCTCCCATTCCTTTCTCGTGTTTCTGTAGTGTACAAGAGTTAATGACTCTAGCAATATGTGAGATGAAAGAAGAGGATACATATGCACAATAT